>NW_024061789.1:0-76687 GCF_006381635.1 Hibiscus syriacus | reverse complement strand
AAATCTGAAATATTTTTTCTTCATACCAGTAAAAGTAGCGCTCTTTGAGATTATACATTTTGTCCCACCAGGATCCATACATAAGGACTACTATGAACCTCCTGAAGAATATTTCAACTCATCATCTTTAGGAACGCAGTAACGACCGTGAAAACACAAAATACCATCCTGATCCACAGTATACTCCGAACTCGATCCTTGCTTAACTTGTTCAATAATGGGAAGCAACGAGTTATCAAGGAGTTGTTTATCCTTAATCTCCTCGGCCAAAGTAGGTTTAACCTGTAACTCTGCTAACAAACTTATCATCAAATAAGCTCAAGTTGGCAAATAAGGCTCTGAGATCTGATATCGCCTTACGGCTCAAGGCGTCTGCCACTACATTAGCCTTCCTGGATGATATTCTATCTCAAAATCATAGTCCTTTAAAAGCTCCAACCAGCAACGCTGTCTCAAATTTAATTCTTTCTGAGTAAGCAGATACTTCAGACTCTTATGATCAGTATAGATATAACACTTTCTCCGTAGAGAGTGTCTCCAGGCCTTTAAAGAAAAACCACAACAGCTAATTCCAGATCGTGAGTAGGATAGTTACGCTCATGCGGCCTTAACTGACGTGACGCATAAGCGACAACCTTCCTATCTTGCATCAAAACACATCCTAATCCAGAATGAGAAGCATCACTGTAGACAGAAAAATCCTTCCCAGATTCAGGCTGAATCAACACTGGGGCTTGAGTAGAACAGTCTTCATTTCTCAAAGCTAGCTTGTTGGTCCTCAGACCAGACAAATGGAACTTCTTTCCTCAATAGTTTCGTCAGAGGAGCTGCAATAAGGGAACCCCTCAACGAAACGACGATAGTAACCAGCTAAGCCCAAGAAACTACGGATCTCAGAGGCGTTTCTGGGTTGCTTCCAGTTCAGAATAGCCTCCACTTGCTTGGATCCACCTGAATGCCATCAGCAGAGATGATATGTCCAAGAAAAGTCACTTCGCTGAGCCAAACTCACACTTGCTCAACTTACGTATATTATTCTCCCTTAGAGTCTGAAGAACAATCCTTAAATGCTCCTCATGTTCTACTTCACTTCTAGAATACACCAGTATATCATCAATGAATACAACTACAAACTGTCCAAATAAGGTCGAAACACCCTATGCATCAGATCCATAAAAGCAACAGGGGCATTAGTTAACCCGAATGACATCACTAAAAAATCATAGTGCCCATATCGAGTACGGAAAGCAGTCTTCGGAATATTCGAATCTTTCACTTTGAGTTGATAATAACCAGATCTCAAGTCTATCTTTGAAAAGATAGAAGCCCTCGAAATTGGTCAAATAGATCATCGATCCTAGCAGGATATTATTTTTAACAGTGAACTTGTTTAGTGTCTATAATCAATACAGAGTCTCAATGTCCATCTTTTCTTGACAAAGAGAACTGGAGCTCCCACGGTGATACACTAGGTCGAATAAATCCCCTGTCCAACAACTCCTGAAGTTGAACTTTTAGTTCCTTAAGCTCCTTTGGGGCCATACGATAAGGAGCCATTGAAACCGGGGTGGAACCAGAATAGACTTCAATCACAAACTCGACTTCTCTATCTAGAGGTAATCCAGGCAACCTCGGGAAAAACATCGGGAAATTCCTTGACAATTCGGATGCCTTCAATATCGGATTGAGATCTCTAGTGTCCAAAATATAAGCAAGAAACGCCTCGGAACCCTTCCTGATCATCTTCTCCGCTACCAAGGCAGACACAACATTCGTCAGAAATCCACGTCGTTCCCGATCATTACAATCTTCGATTATCTGGGGTCTTCAGAACAGCTCTCTTAGTCTCAAAATCAATATTTACTGATGTTTGTCCAACCAATCTACGCCAAGAATCAAATCAAACTCTTCAAAGGGTAACTCCATCAGGTAGCCAGAAAAATCTCCCCATTGATCTCTATAGGCCACTATCTAAAAATACGATCCAACACGATGGATTTGCCTAAGGGACTTTGAACTATCACCGAATGCTCAGTATTTTCAACGGGAATATTTAGACCCTCAGAAACGGAATGTGATACATAGGAATTTGTAGAGCCACTATCAAATAATGCAAAGTATGGAACTGAATGAATAGTAATAGTACATGCAGTCACATTAGGCCCATCACGATCTTGTCGAAGTCTAGCAGTGTAAACCAATGCAGGTTGTCTAGCCTCAGATCTGACTGGACCCCTACTCTGAGATGCTCGGCCTCTACTAGATAATCCAGGTGCTCTCTCCTGAGTACGTCCCCGTGCTGGAGTCTCAACTGTACTATGAGAACTAGCGGGAGTACGAGCTGGTGTCTGAACAGAATGAGGTATCTCCGGACAATCCTTCAAATAATGGTCACCAGACCCACATTTATAACAAGTGCCCAATTTCTTCCTGCATTCTCCAAAGTGATTTTTCCCACAATAATCACATGTTGGAAAGGGTTGCGACCCAAAAGAACCACCATGTCTAGAAGACTGAACTGTTGAAGCACCAGATGCAACAGGTCTGACACTTGCACCGCTTCTCTGAAAAGAACCACCCCTGCCTCTCTTGCTAGGATGTGCAGAAGAATTAACAGAACCAGAAGGCCTCCTGAATCGATTCTGGGCTCGATCACTATCTCTCTTATGCTCTATACCCAATCGCTCTATTCCTCAGCAGTCTTGGCTATCTCAACCAGGGCGTCAAAATTTCTCTCTCGGTGGGTAGCGACTCGACTCCTGATCTCATACCTGAGTCCATTCTCGAACCTCAAGCATCAATCTGTCTCAGTGTCCACAAGTCCAGGAGCATATCGGCTTCAATCGGATGAATTCAACCTCATAATCCATAAAGACATATTACCCTGCTCCAGATTCTGAAACTCCTGGCGTCGCTCCTGCAGATATCTCTCTCCGATGTAGCGACTTCGGAAACGCGTCTTGAAAAGATCCCATGTTAATTGGTTCCTCGGAATACTACCATAAATGGATTGCCACCATCTGAAGCTTTCTTTCTTCAACATAGTTAGGGCCCCCTTTAACTTTTGCTCAGGTCTGAGGTCCATCTCATCCATAATCCTCTCTGTGTCCTCCAGCCAATACTCACCGTCTGTCGGAGGTCCACCAGTAATACCCTCGAATGGTACTACACCAGCAGCAACCAGATAATTTGAAATCTCCACTGCAGTCATGTTACTAGGGGCTCTAGCAGCTCTCTGAAACATGCGGAAGATAGCTCTATTAATGGCGTCTTCATTCATCTCAAAATCCTCATCTTCAGTGACGGGAGGGTCTCTCATAGGAGTAAACTGATCATCATGAGAAAGAGTAGGATCTACTTGCGGAACAGGAGGATCACGTGGTGACATCGGATCGTCTATCGTAACAGAAGGTCGAGTGAGTCGCCCTCTACCACGTCCACGTCTTGTCTTACGACCTCTAGCAATATTCATCGTTGGATCTATAAGGCTCTACAGAAGAATTTGAAACATATGTCAGATTAGCATCAGGGATCTCGAGAAAACTTTAAATCATAACATAAGGTGACATTTTTTTTATTTCTTAAAAATTCAAAGTTTAGGACCCATATACAGTCCGAGTGTTTAAAACCGAAAGCTCTGATACCACCAAATGTAACCCCCTAGACCCGGTCTGTGAGTTAGACCCAAACCTAAGTGGTCACATATCCCATTCAGAGGTTTTTTTTATATAACTTATAGAACGTTAAATATAATATAGAACATAATATTAATAATACAGATATGTCCAAAACGATAATAAAATACATGTCACCAAACATAACCGAAAAACATATAGAAATATATGTTCGTACAAAATAAAGTAGTTGATTTCTCCTGATGCCAAATCTGCTAGCTTACGGTCTGCTGTTATCTGAAAAAGGTTAAAATTTACAGAATGAGCTAAAAAGCCCAGTGTGTTCCATACAGCGTACAAAAACATATTAATAAGATATTATCAATAAAAATCGATTTATGCAACATGTTTTTTTTTAAATATGAACACTACCCCCATCCGTCACGAACAAATTGTGTAGGTTCCCATAACATACACCCGTCACGACCAGTAAGGCCCTGAGCACAAAGCCGAGGAGCCTGCAATATTTTCTTCCTCCAACAATTCTTTCCCCCCAATGACAGTAATAAACAAATATGTATTCGAGTAAAAATGGTGATTAATCCATTAAAACATGAAAATGGATCATGCTTGAAAATCATATACAGAAATACGGTAATCAGATGTCGGTAACCATTATTCAGAAATCAGATATCATGTATCATGTCATAACAATATTTTGAATAATCACCATTCTGAAATAATTCAAATAATATTTTAAAATAGTAAACAACACTGTCAGGAAACACACCTGTCACACTCTGAGAAATCGGATAGGGAATCCTACTATTGGGTTTGTCGATCACGTTCTGCTGCAGCGCTAGATCCTGAATTAGAAAAATCCATATTGGAATCCTAATATAAATAATCTAAATATTATTTAAATAATACGGAAACCTACGGGTAATTCTCGTAGTACGCGATTCAGGCTGATCTAACGAACGGATAACACCGGACCTAATTGATCTTGCTCAGGTGAAACACGAGTACCTTCATAAAATATTTTTATTGAATAAATCCTTGACCAAATCTCATTTAAATAATCAAAATATTAAAATATTAAGCCTTTTGGGTTTACAAGCTCGATTCAGGAATTTCGGGTCAGAATTTGGCAAAACGGACTTCGGAATCAAATTAGGACGTCGAAAAACATAAAGTATGATCTTCCGAAATTTTGAATTCTTGGTCAAAGTTAAAGTCAACGGATTTGACTGACGATTTGGAGACTTTCGGGTTTGAATTTAGCAAAACGGACTCCAAAAACAGATTCGGGACGTCGAAAACTATCAGATAGGTATTCTTGGTCGAAAACAAAGGTCGTTTAATAGCTGGTCAAACCGGTCAAAGTTCAGGTAAAGGAGGTCAACAAACTGTCAAAATTTTACACAAATAGCACCCTTTTTAAAAAAAATTACCAAAATAGCACCCATTTCGAATTAATTCCCAGAATAGCACCAAAACTGAATTAATTCCCAGAATAGCACCGGTCAACGGGTCGGGTCGGGTAGGGTCAACGGGTCGGGTAAACGGGTCGTGACCGGTCAAAACCGGTTCAAAACCGGTTTCCAGCGTTCACTCGCCTGCGGCGGCGCGTGTGGCGCGTGCGACGTCCTCCGGGGCTCTAAAAATCACGGAAAAATTTCTAAAAATTATTTTGAGCGATTTCGAGATACTTACAAAGATCGGTTCAAATTTTTGAACGGCGGAGAGCTCGATTTCGACTTGGCCGAATCTTGGACTGATCCACCTCCCCACGCGCCGCCGTCAACGGAGATCGAGGATGACACCGGCGAACTCGGAACGGCACAAGGAACACGATGGTGCGGGAGGTGTCGTAAACGGAGCAACGATCAGCGATGAATTTAGGATTTTCTAGGCGATTGAGCTTAAAAAAAACGTCGATGCTTTGACTTGAAATTCACGACGTTTGGCAGCGTTTCGCTTCAATTAAATTGAAGGGTTTGTTCCTCGCTCAATGATGAACACGATGGTTTTAAAATGACGATCGGAATTCGGACGGCGTCGAGATCGTCGTCGGAAGTTGAGGTTGAGAAGGGAATTTGGGAGGAATTGGGTTCTGATTTTTTTGGGAAGTTTTCAGAACCCAATTCACGCATATATTATATATATAAACCAAATACTAATTTTTTGGGTAATTTCAGGGCTTGGTCCCTAAATTTTCTTTAACTCAAAAATAAGCTACAAGTTTTAAAAACTTACAATTTAGTCCCCAAAAATCCACCAATTTTCACAATTAAAACCTCAATTCAATTAAATATTATTTTGAAATTTTCGGGTTGTTACACGTCGGCACGAATTTGACTCTATAATTGGCATTCCATCCCACAACTTAGAGCTCCCAAACCATATTACACTTCTGCAAATTCAATCAGCAAATATAGTTTCATATATTGATTTCATATTTACTAATTCTACAAATGCTTTCATCATAGTTATAGGGAATTCAATGGTGTGCTTGGTTGCTGGCTTGATTCTCACCTCTGTTACGGCATCCACCACAGTGAACACTTGTTCACCTCTCTACTCAGTCCACCATATTGAATCGCTACTTGTTCAGGAGCAACATATCTATTTTTTTGTCGAAAAAATTATCAATATATACATGTATGATCAAATAAGCAAATTAAAAGAAAAAAATATTAAAAATCCACTAACTTGAAGAGGGTTTCAGCAGATTTGGATGGACTTGCACATACAAATTTGCTCTTGGTTCTCTGAGTCAGAAAAGGACTGATCATCCTATCGAAAGCCAAGTACTACCATGGAACATTGATTGACGCCTTTAAAATCGAAAACCCATCATCGATGCTGGTTCAAATTTTAGCAAGAAATTACAGAATATATAAGGAGATGAATCATACTTGTTTGGCCACAAACTCTAGATAGTTATCTGTAGCAAGTTGAGGGCTTGATTAGTGGCTTGTCTAAGCTCTTTTTTGGCTGGTCCAGGTGAATTATTGAGATCGTTCACTTGAACGATTGTGTTGATGTCATTAGGAGTGAAATCAAGTTTTTAAATGCTCTTTTCCAAGAACTGAATCTTCCATCTCAAGAACTTGGTTCGCTTTTCTAATAAAACACCAATATTAAACAAATCTGTGCTATTAGGCCAAACCCAAAACAAGTTTATTCCATGAAAAGCATAATATCTAGCTGCTTTCATGGAGGAATCAATCAAAGACTCCCTTTTATAAGATGATAAGGCCACTGAAGTCATTAACCTTTTCACTAGATATAGATTTTTCAGTTGCAGATATCACATTCCAGACGAATAACAGTGTTTTAACCGATGGGTTTCTTCGTTTGACTATGATTGCAAAAGTTGAGAAACATTATTTACAGGCAGAGAGGATAGAGAGCTTATAATTTGAGGCGTTCACTTCAGCAAAGGCACATGAAAGATGAGTGAAAAAAGCAAAATTTAGCTTACCAGTAACCAGTTTTAATCCAAGTTTGTGCACCAGAGAAGTGGATTTTTTTTTTTAAAAAAAGGTAAGATTTCATTCAAATGCTCAAAACATCGAAAATTATATTATCTTTGATACAATCTGGTTCATCGTAATAAAACCAATATAAATTATTATTCGACAAAGCCCAATGAGCTAAGGAGTGAGCTATCCTATTCGTTTCTCACTTGGTGTAGTTAACCTTGAAGTTCAGATGATGTGTGTCGTAACCGGTTTTCGTCCGGGCACGAATTTTTTACTTGGCGGGAAAAGTGAGGGGAATAAATGATTTTTTTTTTTAAATAATTTGGGAGTCGCCATCGGCCTTTTGGGTCAGGTAGGTCGAATACCTAAAAATTATCCTTTAAAAGAGTTTTTAAGAAAACATCGATTAAAAGATAAACTGATCTGCGTTTTAACCAAAAATTCATTTTTTTTAATGATAAAAAGAGATTCATGGTCGGTTACGTTTAGGGAAGGATTAGCACCCTACAACGCCCAAAATTGTACTTTTAATTATAAATTGTCTTTATTATTAGAAATTTAAAAATTCAAAATATATTTAATTTATAATCCTATTATTTCAAAATTATAATTATGAGAAAAAATATTAATTTATATATATTTATAAATAAAATATTTATTTATTTAGAAATATCAGAAAAGGACTTCTAGGTGCCTTAAGATAGCTCTTTTCTTCGATATTAATAAATATTAACAATATAATAATTTAAATAAAATTAAATTATAATTTTTTATAATATTTAATTTTAAAATACCAGAATAGGACATCCAGTTGTATTAAGACTGCACTTTCTTCGATATTGAAAAATAAATAAATATTAAAATATGATAAAAATAATATAAAAAATATAAATTATTATTATATATATATTTATATACTATATAATAATAAAAAATAATATTTAAATATATAAACAAGTAAAATTAAAACATAAATAAACAATAATAAAAATACAATTAGAACTATTTATTTAAAAGCAATAAAACTTTATAATAAATGAAAATATTTAAAAATAGTGACTAAATTATAATCTAATAAAATTAAATACCTAATTCATTATTTAAAATTATAGGGATTAAACATGCTATTTTCCTTATTTATTAATTTGGTGACTAAAATAAAATTATATAAAATTCGAATATAAAATTAAAATAAATTAAAAATATATACTTCGGGATTAAAATATTAATTATTAAAACTAAAGGACTAAATATGTATTTTGTCTAAAATATTTATAAATACGGTTAAGGGCTAAAATATAAATAAATAAAATTTAGAGACCAAATTAAAAGGATTATAAATTTGATTCAGTGACTAAAATGTAAGAATTACAAGTTAAGATGGCTGCGGAAAGGGTTTAACCTTTAGTTAATTACACAAATAGCCCTCCCCAAAACGACGTCGTTCGGGAAGGGCTATTTAAAGCCCGAAACGGCTGGCCCTTCGGGCCAGCTCTCTCATTTCTCAATTTATCATTCTCTCTCTAACTGAGAGAGAATGAAATGCTCTCCCCTCTCTCTAGCTTCCCTCATCAGAGGGGAGCCGGCTACCGGACGGCAGCCGTCTGCCGCCGTAATTCCCACCGCCGGCCACCGCATCCGGTGGCCGGAAAAATTTATTTTTACACCACAATGTAGATCGGACCGTCCTAATGATGGTTCCGGTGTTCCTTTCTTTTAAATAGCTCCCGATCGGAGCAAATCTAAGAAAATACCTTCGGTTTTCGAAGGTTTTTGGTGACGTTGGAGGCCGGTGGTGACTCCGATCAAGGCGTTGTCTTCCACGGTAAGTTTCTCTCGTTCCTTTCCTTACTGTTTTAGTGATTTGCTTTCTGTCCCTTTTTTTTTGTTCTCTGTTTTTGCTGGTTGTCCGTCTTTCTTTGCAGGTTGGGTGATGGCTTTATAGCCATCACCGGCGCTTGTCTCAAACCGGTCTTAAGGGTGGAGTTCGGTGAGTCACCGAGCTATGTGGTGACTCACCCCATAGCCGCGACGTGTGGGGGGCAGCTGGATCTTCTGGAGCGTTCTGTTGAAGTGGTGGCAGCAGCTTCCTGAGGCGGCGGGGTGGCAACAGTAAGGGAAGCAACGATGTGGCCCTAGGGTGATGATACCCTAGGGTTTCCTCTAGCAAGCTGTGGACCGTTTGATCAAACCTGATCCAACGGTTGAAATTGATGCTGGTGGCTGAAAAATATGAAACCCTAATCAGTTTAGGTTTCTGTTTGTAACTGGGCCTGGACCAAGTTGGGTCTGTTGGGTCTGGGCCAGTATGGGTTGTAATTGGGCCTCCGATCTGGTTTGTAATTTGGGCATTTAATAATAAAATAATAATAATAATAATAATAATATAAATAATATTTAAATGAAAAAAAATGAGTATCTTCAGCTGCCCCTCTTTGCTTATTCTTGTGTTAATAAGAATAGAGCAAAGACGAAAAGATAATAAATTTTTTCATTTGACTTCACTTGATTAATATGGAGATGTTGAATAAATTCTTCTCTTTCTTCAGATGAGTTCTTCTCATTATGAACTTTCCACTGGGGATGATGTTGACCTATTTCCTTCTGTGATAGAGTCATTCAAAAGGTTGAATAAGCTATTCTTATTATGAGTTTCTTCTTTCTTTTTCGGATGAGTTCTTCTCATTATGAACTTTCTTTCTTTTTCTGATGAGTTCTTCTCATTATGAACTTTCTCTGGAAAAGCTGATCCATCAAGTGATGAATTTGAGCAAAAGGTTGAACAAATTCTTCTCATTATGAATTTATTCTTCTTCAGATGACGATTTCTTCTCATTATGAACTCTACCTGGCAATGTTGATCCATCAAATAATGAATTTAAACAAAAGGTTGAACAAATTCTTCTCATTATGAACTTCTTCTTCCTTCTTCAGATGAGTTCTTCTTATTATGAACTCAAAATGGTAATGCTGATCAATTGAATGATGAATTCAAGCAAAAAGTTGAACAAGTTCTTCTCATTATGAACTTCTTCTTTCTTCTTCAGATGAGTTCTTCTCATTATGAAATCTACCTAGCAATGTTGATCCACCGAGAGATGAATTCAAACAAAAGGTTGAACAAATTCTTCTCATTATGAACTTCTTCTTCCTTCTTCAGATGAGTTCTTCTCATTATGAACTCAAAATGGTAATGATGATCAATTGAATGATGAATTCAAGCAAAAAGTTGAACAAGTTCTTCTCATTATGAACTTCTTCTTTTTCTTCAGATGAGTTCTTCTCATTATGAAATCTACCTGGCAATGTTGATCCACCGAGTGATGAATTCAAACAAAAGGTTGAACAAATTCTTCTCATTATAAACTTCTTCTTCCTTCTTCAGATGAGTTCTTCTCATTATGAACTCGAACTGGAAATGTTAATGCTGATCTATCTTCTTTTGTGATAGAGTCAAAGAAAAAAGTTTGAACAAGCTCTTCTCATTTATGAACTTCTTCTTTCTCTTCAGATAAGCTCTTCTCATTATGAACCTTCTGGCAACGCTGATCTATTGAATGATGAATTTGAGCAAAAGGTTGAACAAATTCTTCTTTCTTCAGATGAGTTCTTCTCATTATGAACTTGAACTGGAAATGTTGATGATCCATTGAATGATGGATTTGAATCTTTGCTAAAATCTTTGAAATTCCTGTCAAAATTCAACATGGATAAAATGAATGAAAATGCACTTATTTTTGCAAATGCCTAAATATGATGCATGAATGTTAAGTTTATTTAATTTCAAATTGGTGAACTGAGTATTTCTTCAGTTGTGTAGAAATCCAATAAATCTTTCTTCTTCAAATCGGAAAATCTATCATCTTTGACAATTGTAGATGTAGATATAATGTCACAAAATCCTTTGAGAACAAAACTCAATGGCACAGGCTCTTGAAAAGTTTGTACTCATGTTGATTCTGATAACTACTCATCTAATTATGAAGTGATCTCTCAAGATGATTTCACAGATATCGATAGTTCTTTTGATACCGAGAAAATCCTGAATTCTGATTCTGATGAGGAGAGTAAACTGTTATACTTGATGAAAATGGGATACTCAAATGCTATGTCTTCAATAGTCATAGAGATATAATCCTGATTCATCAATTGCAGAGTTGACAAATTTTATATGCTGCTCAAATGGCTAAAGATGCTGACATACTTCTTCCGGTAAAAGATAGGAAGCCATTATGCAATGATCCCAATTACAAGAAAAGGCGAAACTTGGGCTATGATTTTCTTAAAAAAGAATAAGCAGAAGAAGCTTGAAAAAAAGCTTCTTAATGAAGACGATCATGCAGTTCATCTTTTAATTCCAATGATTGGTTTGTGGTTCCTACCGAACCAGATCAGATGACTCAAAGAACACTTCCAGAAGATGCTATTGGGTCTCTTATTTCTACTATGAGCACATTCATCTTTCAAATCCAATGATTGATTTTGGGGTTCATATCAAATCAGATCAGATAACTCAAAGAACACTTCCAGAAGATGCTATTGGGTCTTCTTACTTTACTATGAGCACATTCATCTTTCAAATCTAATGATTGATTTTGGGGTTCATACCAAATCAGATCAGACAACTCAAAGAACACTTCCAGAAGATGCTATTGGGTCTTCTTATTTCTACTATGAGCAAATTCATCTTTCAAATCCAATGATTGATTTTCGGGTTCATACCAAATCAGATCAGATAACTCAAAGAACACTTCCAGAAGATGCTATTGGGTCTTCTTATTTCTACTATGAGCACATGGCACTTGCTCCAATTAATGTTTGAACTGGAATATCATAGTACTTATTTGATGTAGAGCCAGAATTTGTAGATTCGAAGCATTTTCATGCTACTACACTGAAAAGGACTATATTCATAATTCTGCCAATTGAGAACAGATTTCTTTTTATCTTGTTTTTTCCACGCACTATACATGATATTTTTCCATTGACAAAGAAATGATGGCCTTCCTGGGATCCAAGAACAAAGTTGAACTGTTTATAAACATGTACAGGAAGTGCCAAATTGACAGAAAGGATCTGTAAGGCTCTTGAAGCTTATGATGATGAGCCACCTTCGAGTGTCCAAAAGTATGTTCTTGATGAGTGCTGAAAATGGAATCTGGTATGGGTTGGAAGGAATAAAATTGTTCCACTTGAATCTTATGAGGTGGAAATGCTTCTAGGTTTTCCTAAAAAAAACCATATACGAGGATCTGTATAGAGACATGTTCCATGGTGGTTTCATTTTCCTGTCTCTTTTCTCTGGGATCAATGATGCAGAAGTTACCTTTTACTGTCTTGGCATACTTTTGAAAACAGATGTGCAAGAACTGAATGATGTTTGGTTGGAGCAATTGATGAGTAGATTTAACGGACTCGACCTTGTTGTCGGTGGCATCCAGCGTAACAACCTTACTGGAAGAAATAAACATCATTGTGATGGGCTTAAAGATTTTTGTTGGTGCATTTACTTGCAATAATTGCTACAACAAACTGTCTCTTCTGCTGCTCCAATATATCCCATTCTTTTCGAATCATGGAACGCTTTAGTTGACAGTAAAACTTGTCATCTTCAACTTTTGGAATCCTGTAACCAATGTTACCCTATATAAAAAGCCTATAAGGGTAGATTTTGTTCCAATGTTTTATTTTGTGCTATAAGTCCTCAAATTCAAATCCAACAATTTTCTGAAGGACATAATGAATATCATCTTGACAAAGAAATTGATCGGCATAGAAGAAGTAGCAATGATGTATCAAGACTTGAGTCAGCATTACGGTATAACCAGAGTGTAGGTAATGACTTGTTCATGGCTTTATGATGGTGATAATTTGCTTACTTTGTATTCCATGCCTTTAAAAGTATTAACATAAAGTGATATTCAGAAATCTTTAACTTATTTCAAAATTATGTTAATCCATTTACAAAATAAAAGAATAAATTGAATTTTCGAAAATAAATTGAATCTCAAATAAATTGAATTTAAAGAAAATAAACTTGGAATTTATTAATAAATAGATAGAATTGTATTCAAAGTTATGGAAAGCATAAGAATGATAAAAATTCAAATGACTCAATAAATTATTAGCATAAGTATTTCTAAATTAATCAAATTGACATAATTTAGAGTACTGATGTAAGCTTTTGTCTGGAAGATCTCAAACGTTGTCAAAATGTTTGTAGATGTGAAGTTTCTCCCAAACTATCAAGATCTTAAGAGGGTTCAATTGTCAGATGCCTAATATCAATATTCATTTGAGCCACCCATTCAGGTTTTCAACTCAAATCCTTCATTTGGTTACAAGATGCCCTTTGTGGGTTTTCATCTTGACCCCCTCTTTTTCTTTTTCTTTCTTCTTCTTTTTTTTTCTTTTTTTTTCTTTTTTTCTTCAAGCATAATATTTCTTGATAGAATCCGAGTTTATTGGATTTTTCAGAATTTTTCCATCCATTTCTGCCAAGATCAACGCTCCTCCGGAAAAGGCCTTTTTTACAACGTATGACCCTTCCCAATTAGGCATCCATTTCCCACTAAAATCTTTATGTATAGGCAAGATCTTTTTTAGTACTAGATCACCCTCTTGGAATTCTCTTGGATGTATTTTTTTTTCATGAGACTTCATCATCCGTTTCTGATACATATGTCCATGACAAATAGCTTTCAATCTTTTCTCCTCAATAAGGTTCAATTGATCAAATCTAGCTTGGATCCATTCAGATTCATCCAATTTTGTTTCTCTCAAAATTCGAAGCGATGGAATCTCAACTTCAATTGGTAAGACTGCTTCCACCCCATAGACTAAAGAAAAAGGCGTTGCCCCAGTAGATGTTCGAACAGTAGTTCGGTATGCATATAGATCAAAAGGTAACTTCTCGTGTCAATCTTTGTAAGTTTCAGTAGTCTTTGTAATGATTCTCTTGATGTTCTTATTTGCCGCTTCAACTGCCCCATTCATCTTTGTACGATATGCCACTGAGTTTGCATGTTTGATCTTAAACTATGCACAAAGTTCGGTCATCATTTTATTGTTCAGATTCAGAGCATTATCTGTAATGATCCTTTCTGGTAGGACATACCGACAAATTATCTCTTTCTTTATGAATTTGCAGACTGTGGACCTCTTAATGTTGGCATACGAAGCAACTTCAACCCACTTGGTAAAATAATCAATTGCCACAAGGATGAAACAATGTCCATTCGATGCCTTTGGTGTGATTACCCCAATGACGTCTATTCCCCACATAGAAAATGGCCAGGGTGCTGTTATTACATGTAAAGGAGATGGGGGTACATGAATCTTATCTGCATATATCTGGCATTTATGACATTTCCTTGCATAATCAATGCAATCTGTATGCATGGTAGCCCAATAGTATCCATATCTCATTATTTTTCTAGCCATGGAAAGACCATTTGCATGTGTTCCACATATTCCACTGTGTGCTTCTTCAATGATGCTTCTGGCTTCGCTGGTATTTAAACATCTCAATAGCATTTGATCATTGCTTCTTCTATACATAATCTCGCCATCAAGAAAATATCCAGCAACCATTCTTCTCAAGGTTCTTTTATCAATTTCAGATGCATTTTGTGGATAACTTTGATTTTTGATATATTGCAGGATATCATGATACCATGGTTTACCATCTACCTCTTCTTCCACACTATAACAATGTGCAGGAATTTCATATACTTGCATTTTGATTGGAATCATATCAACTTTCTTAGTTGCCTGAAACATAGCAGCTAATGTAGCCAAAGCATCTGCCATTTGATTTTCTTCTCGAGGGAGATAATTGAAGGTGACTCTTTCAAATTCTTTCACTAATTTGAGGGTAAAATTTCGGTATTCCAACAATTTGGGATCTTTTGTTTCCCATTCACCTCGCAATTGATACACCACTAACGATGAATCTCCATATATCTTGAGACATTTAATTTTTCTTTCTATGGCTGCTTTCAATCCCATGAAACAAGCTTCATATTCCGCCATGTTATTGGTGCAAAAGAACTCCAGTCTACTTGTAAAGGGATAATAAATATTTTCTGGAGAAATTAACACTGCCCCAATTCCTCGTCCCAATACGTTGGATGCTCCGTCAAAGTAAAGCTTCCAAGATGCAGATGCATCATTTGTTCCGACTTCTTCATTCATGGATATGCACAACAAATCTTCATCTGGAAAATTGAAACTCAAAGGCTGATAATCATTTGATATACGACTGGCCAGAAAATCAGCTATGACACTTCCTTTTATCGCTTTTTGGTTGACATATACAATATCAAACTCGGATAATAACATCTGCCATCTAGCCATTCTGCCTGTCAAAGCTGGTGATTCTATTAAGAATTTCAAAGGATCAAGTTTGGATATCAACCAAGTAGTATGATATAACATATATTGTCTGAGTCTTCGAGTAGCCCACACCAAAGCACAGTATAATTTTTGTATTGGTGGATATCGAATTTCACAATCAGTAAATTTCTTGCTCAGATAATAAATGGCTTTTTCTTTTCTTCCAGATTCATCATGCTGTCCCAGCACACATCCCATCGAATTTTCAAAGACTGTCAAGTAAAGAATTAACGGTCTATCAGGCATTGGTGATACTAAAATTGGGGCCTTGGATAAATATTTCTTAATAATATCCAAAGTTTCTTGACATTCATCATTCCAGACTTCAGGATTGTTCTTTCGAAGTAATTTGAATACTGGATCACATTTGTCAGTTAATTGAGAAATGAACCGAGATATATAATTTAATCTTCCCAAAAAGCCTCGAACTTCTTTTTTTGTATTGGGTGGTGAAAAGATCTTGAATTCCTTTTACTTTATCTGGATCAATCTCGATTCCTTTTTTGCTGACCACAAATCCCAAAAGCTTCCCGGAAGTTACCCCAAAAGTGCATTTAACGGGGTTGAGCTTTAATTGATACTTCCTCAATCTCTGGAAAAGCTTTCTCAAATTTTGAATATGTTCTTCTTCGGTTCGGGATTTGGCAATCATATCATCTACATATACTTCAATCTCTTTGTGCATCATGTCATGAAACAATGTTACCATGGCTCTTTGATACGTTGCCCCTGCATTTTTCAATCCAAATGGCATTACTTTATAGCAGAATGTGCCCCACATGGTTAAAAAATGTTGTTTTTTCCATGTCTTCAGGATTCATTTTTATCTGATTATATCCTGAAAAGCCATCCATAAATGAAAACCATGCATGTCCTGCAGTATTGTCCACCAAAGTGTCTATGTGGGGTAATAGAAAGCTATCTTTCGGACTAGCTTTGTTGAGATCTCTGTAATCCACACACATTCGAACTTTCCCATTTTTCTTTGGTACTGGAACAATGTTGGCTACCCATTCTGGGTATTTGGCTGCCTGTAGGAAACCTGCATTAATCTGCTTCATCACTTCTTCTTTGATCTGCAACAACATTTTTGGCCTCATTCGCCTGAGCTTTTGTTGGACCGGTTTATATTCTGGATTGATTGGAAGCTTGTGCATCACTATATCTGTACTCAAACCAGGCATATCTTGATAAGACCAGGTGAAGATATCTTTGAACTCTTGAAGAAGATTTATCAATTCTTGTTTTATCTGGATTGTTAGAGTAATACCAATTTTCACCTCTTTCATTTCTTCATCTGTTCCCATATTCACAATCTCAATCTCTTCTTTGTGAGGTAGAATTTGTTTATCTTCTTTTTCTACCAGTCTTAATAATTCAGTAGGAACATCACATTCCAGTTCATCCTCACACTCATTGATTTCCTCCAGACATATGGGCTGCTCTAAATTTATCTTTCGATTAAATTTAGGAATAAACATGCTATTAACATTGTGACACCTGCTAATTTAAGTCAGACATATTTCCGAAAGAATATAATAAATTTATGTAATAAATAAATGTAAAAATGTAAGAAAATGTAAAGAATGATTGCCATCTGAAAATTTTAAAGAAAATTTCTTATATTTAATATTAGGTGAACTTAACATAATTTTCTTTACAAGATAACAAAAAGTTTTCATACTCTTGGGCCTAACATAAAGATTAGTTCTGAATATTACTCTGTGTTATTATAAAAAACTACAGGAAGGTCTTCAGTGGTCCAATTGTTGAGTGTTTCTCCAGGAAAACATGGGTGAATCCTATCCAAATATTTGTCAGTCTTGTTGTCATTCATGATCATGTTGATAAATAATCCATTCATAGCCTCTTCAACTATGCTTTGATCTTTTGTCAACTTTTCTTCTTTAAAGGCCTCAACAAGCTGTTGTTCTACATTAATTGTTCCCCCTGATCTGAATGTGGTCTTCAACTGTGGGAAAAACATGTGTTCCCAAAGGATTTCTTCTCCTTTCAACCTTGCCTTTCTATCTTCACACCTTCTTTTCATCTCTTTGTTCTTTTGCTGAAAATTTGGCTTAAATCCAAGCCCAAAACGATATTTCTTCATCTTTATACTTACAGGAACTGAAATCCCTTGAAGATTCTTTCCTAAACCTTTCCCAGCTCTAGCTCCGATGCCTAAAGTTTTTCATACCATCATCTTGGTACAATTAGATAATATGGGATATGGAATTTTGCTTCCTTCTGCAATAAAGGTTGCATTGACAAATTCAAGAGCTCAGAAAGAACATTCGAGAGCATCATCATTGGTTTCAATATATGGAACATCACTTGTTATAGACGCAATGATTTCTTCTTCAGCTCCTACGCATATTAGTTGTCCATCAACAACAAATTTCAATTTCTGATGTAATAAAGAAGGAACGGCTCCTGCTGAATGAATCCATGGCCTCCCTAATAAACAATTATATGTAGGGTGGATGTCCATCACCACAAAGTCAATATTGTACACGACTGGTCCGATTAACAACGGTATTTCCATTTTCCTAAGCACCTCTTTTTGAGTACCATCAAAAGCTCGTACTACATTCTGATAACTCTTCATGTGTGATTTATCCACAGGCATTCTTTGAAGTGTGACTAGAGGCATCAAGTTGAGAGCGGATCCATTATCAATCAATACTCCTGGCAAAACATGACCATGACAATGTGTAGTGATATTCAAAGCTTTTACTGACCCCATTCCGCCTTCAGGTATTTCATCATCCGTGAACGTTATGTAATTGTCAGCGGCTATATGTCCCACAATTCTGTCAAGTTTATTGAGGGATATATCTTCAGGGATAAAGGTTTGATTAAGCATTCTCATCAAATCATTTCTATGTGCTTCTGAATTCATCAATAGATCAAGAATAGAAATTCTCGCTTGTTGTTTGTGTAGTTGTTCAACCACACTATACTCACTATGTTTCAGGAATTTCAAAAATTCTTGCGCTTGTTTTTCTGTTACAGGCTCATTGAATGCTGGAGGGGATTCATCATCAAATACCTTTTGGGGTATTACCATGGTTTTTCCTTTTGCTTTCACTTGTTCCGAGGCATTGGATGTTTCGGGAGAGTAACATCTCCCACTTCTTGTAAAGAATCCGACTTCACTCACTGCTTCAGATGTCGAACCCAGACTCTGTATTTTCTCTTCTATTTTTTCTAGAGAAACAGATCCTCCTACCATTGAAACATTAGTAGTATAATTCCAAGGTACTCTGCGGGTATCCTTGTATGGAAATGGTAGAGGAGTGGTGATAACTACTTTCGGCTTTGTTGGTGCAGGAATCACCGTAGATGATTTCACATTAATGATCACAGGATCACTTGTTCTTTGATTAGGTTTAGAATCATCTGATGAGCAAACGTCATCTTCTCTTTTCCCTGGTTATTCTTCAAAGAACTCTATCTCTCTGTTATTCATCAATTTTTGCACCAAATCCCTAAACTCAGGACATAATTGAATTTCATGCCCCTTCTCTTGATGATATTCACAATAATTCTTGCCTTCATTATGCTTTGGCCTGAATTGTTGTGGAATTATACCGGCTAAAGAGAGTTGTTGAAATATCTAAATAAAAGGAGATTTAATTTCAGAAATGTCAGTTTTTGCTTTCTTTCTGTTCTCTTCCTGAATTACATTCACATTTTTATCTCCATGATTTATTAATGGATGATTTGATGTAGATGGTGAATTGAATTCCAACTTTTCAGTGTTGATCAAATTTTGAACCACCCTTTTGAATGCCAAAAAGTTTTCAATAGAATGACCCGTAATTCCTTCATGGTAAACACAGTGTGCCTTTACATCATACCATGGAGGGAATGGTAGTTGCATGGGAACCAAAGGATAGGGCCGTATGACATCTGCTTTTAACAGCGAATCATAGATTTCAGCATATGGTACTGGTAAAGGTGTAAAAGACAACCTTTCATTTTCCTTTCGAGATCCTCTGGACTCTGCTCGATTAGTGTTTGTTTCTTCTTTTTTAACCCTTGGCTGGGTTATTGTAACACTTTTCGATGAATCCTTGTTGTAAGAATTTGCATTGTTAACTTCATTCTCTTTTTTCCGATACATAGGTCTTTTGGAACTAGACCCCTCATTTGATTCAATTTTGCCACTTTTCAAGACATTTTCAATGAGTTCTCCAGAAATGACCAAATCTGCAAAATTTCTGGTTGTATTCCCCATTAGATGATTTAAATAGGGAGCTTTTAAAGTATGGACAAATATTACTGTGGCCTCTTTTTCTGACAAAGGTGGTTGAACCTGGGCTGCCGTGTCACGCCATCTCTGAGCATACTGTCTGAACGTTTCGTTATTCTTTTTCTCCAAATTTTGGAGAGTCTATCTATCAGGGACCATGTCTGTTACGTGGCGGTACTGCTCTAGGAATGCTTTAGCCAGATCTTTCCAGGATCTAATGTTAGCTTTGGTCAATTGAGTATACCATTTTAAGGCTGGTCCTGTCAAACTATCTTCAAAGCAGTGAATTAACAATTTCTCGTCTTTCACATATCCTGCCATTCTGCGACAAAACATAGTAATGTGGGATGAAGGGCATGTGGTACCGTCATATCTATCAAATTCGGGAACTTTGAACTTTATGGGGAGGATTAGGTCTGGAACCAAACTCAACTCACTAGCGTCAAACCCATAGAATGATTCAGTTATTTCCACATATTTCATTCGTTCTTCTAAGCTCTTGATATGTCTGGTCAATTCTTCATTTACTTTTTCTTTCTCATTCTCATTCAAATCTGGGATTAGATGCTAAGCATTAAAATCCCCTATTTTCACATCTGATATAAGTGGATTTTTGCTTGAAGATGCAGGATCCACTTGTCGATTTTCATGTGGTTTGGCTTCTTGAAATGCTGATGTGTGGGCATTGATTTGTATAGGTGTAGTACCAGAATGATAAATTGGTTCTGGTGGAAAACCTAGAGGATACATAGGTTCTTGGTCGAAAGATACAGGATTTTCATGCATTTTTCCAATGATATCCTGTCTTTTAAACATGTCTTCTATTTTCTGCATCATGCTGTCTTGTGAGTTTGCAATACTGGCTTCAATTTTCTCTAGCTTCATTCTCATTTCTGCTTGTTCTTTATTATGCTGTTCCTCAATACGTTGTATTTTATCCTCCATAATTCTCTTAGTAGCTTGTCTAGTACCGTAGTGATGTTGTATTTCTCTTTTGGCCAGAATAACTGCGATTGAAAATTCTTTTAATATTATTTTTTCAAATTTTAATTAACGAATGTTATAAAAATAATGAAAATAATGCAATGAATGTATGTATGCGGAATGCATGTATGTAAAAGGTATTGATCCCAAAAAGTTAATTGTCATAGAACAACTTTCATCGGCATACAAAAGTTTCTTTATAATAGTTCATAACTACAGATAAGGCGTAGCTTTCTTATTAAGCTCTATAATTTCTTTCATTAGCCATGACACCTTCTTTCCGAATTTAGAAACTGGATCAACGTGATGCTCAATTATTTTTGCTTCAACAGCTAGTTTCCCAACATATCTAGCAACTTCGCTCATTTGTACCATGGCCTCGAATACCATATTACTTCTTTCTTCACTTCTTTCTACATAAAAATCAGTTGACTTTTGCCATTGTTCATTAGTTCCTTCAAGAGTTTGCTCTAACTCAGTGATTCTGACTTGACAATTGTGCAGAGTTTTTTCAAGATCTCTAATGCGTCTTCGCAGTGAAGCACTTTCCTCATTACTTTCTTTGAGATTACTAGGTCCTAGACGAATCTTTTCTTGAAATAATGACTCTTCAAGTTGCAAAATGTAAGCGTTAAACTCTGAGTTTTTGTTTCTAGACTGATCCAGATCTTCTTCAAGTTTTGTTCGTGCTTCTTGCGTTCTTTGATTAAGCTTCTGGATTTGGACATTCTTGTTTCTGCATCTTTGCATCCAATTGCTAGCCACTTCTTGCTCTACCTCAAGTCTGGTGTTGAAATTCTTTCTTTCCAGCTCCCATTTTTCTTTTTCAATATTGAACTCTTCAATCTTTTGGCCTCTGACTTCAAGTTCGGCAATCAGTTGGTTCATTTTAGATTCAAATCCCTTGAACATGATATTTTTCTCACCCTCAAATTTATCAAGAATATCACTCTTCATCTCTTCTAAATCTTTGGCTCGATCCCTTTCTCTTTGCATGATCTCGCGGTGTTCAGCTTTGTTTTTTATAATTTGCTCTCTTCTGTTAACCTCAAAATCTTCCATTTTTTACTTTCCTTTCTCAAGGCTTTTGAGTAGACGGCTATTCTTTCCTTTCAGATCTTCAACTCGACTTTTCTCGATGTTCAATTCTCTGGTCATCTGTGATGTTGATCGGCTTGGTCCTGATGCTTTCCGGGATTTATATAACTTCTGGTAATTTTTCTTTAATGCTCTGAATTCACCATCAACTTTTTCTTTGTTTTCTCTCAACATTGCACATTGTGATGAATGAAATTCAATGTCAATACCCAACATAGCTTTGTCTCGTTTCATTTGCTCTAATTCTCTTGACCAATCTTCTCTTTCTGCTTCAAACTCAGCTCTCAGGATTTCAATTTCTGATGGAACCACCTTAATGCGATCTTCCATAGAGATATCCTCATTTTGATCTGGTAGAGGAATATTTTCATTTTTCTTGACAGGTCTCCATTCCTCATAATCAGGAGTTAGCATTTATTTTGCTGCTTTAGCTTGGATACAAAAAGTTGTTTTCCAAGCTGTAAAGGCTTCCATGATATTTGTTTTATAATTTTTGTTGTGGAATGCGAACTCAGATGAATGTAATCCAGCAGTGACAGATACAAATTGATGACCTTCATACTATCTTATGACCAGAAGTGGTGCATATCCAATTCCTCCCCACAATCCGAGCAGCATTATCCAGTTGTAATCACCACATTTGTAAAAGAATTCCCTTTGGATTTGCCACGAGGCTCGCCAAACAATGTCATTACTTTGCAGATTTCGAAAGGCATTAATCAACATATCTTTCTTAATTTCTTTCGGCCATTCTTGCTCCATAAATTCTTTTAATGGTGAGTAATCCGTATTAAAGCGCCGGTATGAAACCTTTTCTGTCCTCCAGAAATGGCTACGGATCCAAACATATAACAATTGGGTACACCCTGAGAATCGTCCACCTCCTAGCTTTCTACAAGCATTTAACGATCTGAAAGTCTCTGCTAGAATTGCAGAAGCAGGATTAATCTTTTTTGGTAGCTGCTCAAACAAATCTACTACTGCAGCTTCAATATATCCCAATACTTTTGGGAAGATGACCATACCATACATACCCAGAGCAAATAGATCGAATCGTACTTTAGTGTCTGGATGACTCTGAATAAGTTCTTTAATGTTAGTCCAAGCAATGCCTTCGCTTTCGCCCTTTTGTTTTGTACGGGATGCCACCCATTCTTCTCGTACCCCGGAAATCTTTGCTAATTTAACTCGAAAGGGTTGAGTTTTAATTGACTTTGAATAAATTCGATTCTCCAAAGCCCCTTCTATATGTAACAAAGTTGTGTACTCTTCAATAGTAGGGACCAAGTCCTCTTTATTGAGAGTGAAGCAATTGTACCCAGAATTCCATAATTGAATTAGGGCTCGAAGTAAGTCATCATCAACTTCAACATAGAGCAAATATGGGATGTCTCCGTAAGTCTGTTAAAACTGCAACTTTTTGTTTGAGTCCCAACTTTCCCAAATGCTTCGCAAATCTTGCATATCATTTCTTTTTAGCGAAACTGGAGCATAACTTGCCAAATCAGATACATAATCATCTTGCAGACTGTCTCCTCTTTGTCTTTGTAAGTACTCAGCCCACTGTCTTACTTCTGAGTTTAGAACTATTTGATTTGAACACTTTTTATCCATGGATGAAGGCTTTCCAATGAGACAATTAACATGAAGATCAATGCCTTTTATCCTGTATGATGCTATGCAAACAGAAGAAATAAAGAAAACATAAAAAGAAATGAATTAGTTTACATAATAAAGAAAAAAAATTAATAATAATGTCTACTTAAATATACTTATTTAAACATGCTTTCTTCATAATTTAAATAATTTAAACTCACATGCAATTTAATCAGTAAGAAAATAAATAAATAAATTAAAAGGAAAATTAGAATTCATTTCTCCTGTGTGTACACCTTTTTTGGACAAAATTTCAGCATGGCTTTAGATCGGAAGAGTTTCTAGGGTTTATTATATGCAGGGTTTCAAATCTAAGAATAAAGGTACCCGAATTGTCCTTGTTAGTGCCCCCTTGGGCTGTTAACCCTCAATCCTAGTCCATTACAGACTAAAGTGGATCGAGTTCAATTCGAGGGGATACACTTCTCTATGTCTGACACGGAGAATAAATTCTCACAAAGACGTCGCTTTCACTCCCACTTAAAAGGGACAAACTCAATTATAGAGCTTTATGTTATGCAATGCAAGTGTTGTGTGTGAGGAGAAATGTTTAAACCTCTGACAGAAAAAATAAATAATGAAATAAAATACTTGTAAATAAAATGAAATATAAATACTATAATAATAAGTATAAAAAAACTTGAAAAGAAAGAATTATAAATTAAATATAAGAATTTTAATTTATAATTAATAGAGACAATTTATAATTGATTTTAAAAGTTTGACCAGGGTCCCCAGCGGAGTCGCCAAGCTGTCGTAACCGGTTTTCGTCCGGGCACAAATTTTTTACTTGGCGGGAAAAGTGATGGGAATAAATGGTTTTTTTTTTAAATAATTTGGGAGTCGCCATCGACCTTTTGGGTCAGGTAGGTCGAATACCTAAAAATTATCCTTTAAAAGAGTTTTTAAGAAAACATCGATTAAAAGATAAACTGATCTGCGTTTTAAACAAAAATTCATTCTTTTTAATGATAAAAAGGGATTCATGGTCGGTTATGTTTAGGGAAGGATTAGCACCCCTACAACGCCCAAAATTGGTACTTTTTAATTATAAATTGTCTCTATTATTAGAAATTTAAAAATTCAAAAATATATTTAATTTATAATCCTATTATTTCAAAATTATAATTATGAGAAAAAATATTAATTTATATATATTTATAAATAAAATATTTATTTATTTAGAAATATCAGAAAAAGACTTCTAGGTGCCTTAAGACAGCTCTTTTCTTCGATATTAATAAATATTAACAATATAATAATTTAAATAAAATTAAATTATAATTTTTTTATAATATTTAATTTTAAAATACCAGAATATGACATCCATTTGTATTAAGACTGCCCTTTTCTTCGATATTGAAAAATAAATAAATATTAAAATATGATAAAAATAATATATAAAAAATATAAATTATTATTTATTATATATATATATATATATGACTATATAATAATAATAATAAAAATAATATTTAAATATATAAACAAGTAAAATTAAAACATAAATAAACAATAATAAAAATACAATTAGAACTATATATTTAAAAGCAATAAAACATTATAATAAATGAAAATATTTAAAAATAGTGACTAAATTATAATCTAATAAAATTAAATACCTAATTCATTATTTAAAATTATAGGGATTAAACATGCTATTTTCCTTATTTATTAATTTGGTGACTAAAATAAAATTATATAAAATTCGAATATCAAAATAAAATAAATTAAAAATATATACTTCGGGATTAAAATATTAATTATTAAAACTAAAGGACTAAATACGTATTTTGTCTAAAATATTTATAAATACGGTTAAGGGCTAAAATATAAATAAATAAAATTTAGAGACCAAATTAAAAGGATTATAAATTTGATTCAGTGACTAAAATGTAAGAATTACAAGTTAGGATGGCTGCGGAAAGGGTTTAACCTTTAGTTAATTACACAAATAGCCCTCCCCAAAACCACGTCGTTCGGGAAGGGCTATTTAAAGCCCGAAACGGCTGGCCCTTCGGGGCCAGCTCTCTCATTTCTCAATTTATCATTCTCTCTCTAACTGAGAGAGAATGAAATGCTCTCCCCTCTCTCTAGCTTCCCTCATCGGAGGGGAGCCGGCTACCGGACGGCAGCCGTCTGCCGCCGTAATTCCCACCACCGGCCACCGCGGAAAAATTTATTTTTACACCACAATGTAGATCAGACCGTCCTAATGACGGTTCCTGTGTTCCTTTCTTTTAAATAGCTCCCGATCGGAGCAAATCTAAGAAAATACCTTCGGTTTTCGAAGGTTTTTGGTGACGTTTGGAGGCCGGTGGTGACTCCCATCAAGGCGTTGTCTTCCACGGTAAGTTTCTCTCGTTCCTTTCCTTGCTGTTTTAGTGATTTGCTTTCTGTCCCTTTTTTTGTTCTCTATTTTTGCTGGTTGTCCGTCTTTCTTTGCAGGTTGGGTGATGGCTTTATAGCCATCACTGGCGCTTGTCTCGGACCTGTCCTAAGGGTGGAGTTCGGTGAGTCACCGAGCTATGTGGTGACTCACCCCATAGCCGCGACGTGTGGGGGGCAGCTGGATCTTCTGGAGCGTTCTGTTGAAGCGGTGGCAGCAGCTTCCTGAGGCGGCGGGGTGGCAACAGTAAGGGAAGCAACGACGTGGCCCTAGGGTGATGATACCCTAGGGTTTCCTCTGGCAAGCTGTGGACCGTTGGATCAAACCAGATCCAACGGCTGAAATTGATGCTGGCGGCTGAAAAAGATAAAACCCTAATCAGTTTAGGGTTTCTGTTTGTAACTGGGCCTGGACCAAGTTGGGTCTGGGCCAGTATGGGTTGTAATTGGGCCTCCGATCTGGTTTGTAATTTGGGCCTGTAATAATATTTTTTTAATAATAAAATAATAATAATAATAATTATTATTATTATAATAATAATATAAATAATATTTAAATGAAAAAAATGAGTATCTTCAATGTGCTAGGATATTGTGCGCTTCTTTGAGTAATAATTCGAAAACATAGATGTATTCTTGTCGGTTAGTGAGGCGGTTGACAATAGAAATTGTGTCTCCTTCGAGAATGGCATGCTCCCAGCCATTTTTAATACCCAGTCGGAGGCCATGAATAAAAGTCATTGCTTCTGTTTATTACGGAGTGTGAAGGGACTCAAGCTTTCGTGTCATTCCCCGGTTCCCCCTACTACCGTTCCATGGTGATCATGAGCGACAACACCAATAGCCATGCGCCAGCGACGTTAATTTTAAATCTACCTGGTTGAGGTCGTTGTCACGAGGATCTTGGAGCAACAGTCGAAGATCCAAAACTTATCATGACTGACAGATGCTTCCTTAAAGTTCGACGCAAGAACCCAAATCGCATTTATCATCTCCTGATCAGCTTGCAACACTTTGTCATGCACCCATTTATTCCTCCAATTCCAAACAGTAGGGGTTAAGTGGATCCCATTATTTTAGAAATATGGTTAAATTTAATTTAATGTGTTAAAGAAAAAAAAATATTACAATTTTTGTATACTCGTTATTTTTTTTTTAAAAATTAGACCATATTTTTTAATTTATGTATCCGCCTGATTCCAAATATTTCAAAGTAACATCAAGAACGATGGCATTTTGTAGACCTGAAAGGGAAATGATAGTTCGTGTCTTTGTGCAATCTTTAAGAGCATGCAACACTGTTTCCTTTTCTATCATACAAATAGGGCATAAATCGTCTTCTAAATTCGCAGCAGCAACCTTTTCACCAGTTGGTAGGGCGTTGTGACATATTCTACATCCAAAAATGCAGATTTTGGGTAGTGTTGGAAGTGAAGATACGGTTCTCCATATCGATGAAATACGGCGATCCGTACCCGTCTTAATTAAAAGTCAATTATAACCCAACTTCTGAAAACAACATATGTTGTGGTGCTTCCAAATAAGAATATCCTTATCAGATTTTGGGTAGTGTTGGAAGTGAAGATAAGGTTATCCATATTGGCGAAGTATCGCCCCCGTATCCTTATCATTTATGAAAAATGATTTGACCTCGGTTGCATCCCTTTAGCTTGCCCTTCTAACATGAAATCTCTGCAAATGAGGGGGATGATGGACCGTCCAGATAAGTTGATGAGAAACTAACCGGTTTAGCACCCCAACGGTCGACATGCATTCGAGTCTCCCCATTGTTTTTCGATTCTCCAAAAGAAACTATCTTTGAGTGATTCTTTGGTTTAAAGATGCTTGTCCAAGCGTATGAGGTCTTCTCCCCAGCTTTGGCGTCAAAGAAGTACGAGTGAGAAAAATACTTCGCCTTGAAGACTTAGAAGAGGAGCAACCCAATGTTGTGAACAAACAGCCAGACTTGATTATTGAGAAGGGTAATGTTGAATAATTTAAGATCTCTAAACCCCGTACCTCCATCTATCTTAGCTCGACACACTTTGTCCTAAGCAATGTGAGCCTATCCTCTAGAAGCACGTTTCCCCGACCACCAATAAGCTCTTATACATGTCATGATCCCTTCAATCACCCCATCCGGAAGAAGACAACATGACATGACATAAGTAGGAAGTGCTTGGGTAACCAACTTGAGAAAAACCTCGCGTCCTGCAAATGAGAGAATATTCTTCGTCAGTCCATTGATTCGTTTGTCAACCTTGTCTCTAATAAACCTGAACGCTCCTATTTTACTTCTCCTCACCAAGAGAGGGAGTCCAAGATAGACACTCGGGTTATCTTTCTCATATACATTAAAGACTTCACGAATAAGCCTACGATCTTCCTGCTTTGTGTTAGGGCTAAAGTAGATAAGAGATTTGTCGTAATTGATTTTCTGTCCTGAAGAAGATTCATATAAACAAATGGGTAACTCTTGGACCTCTCCTACTAGCACGGACACCTTTGATATTTCCACTACGTTGTTCTCCTAGAAGCGCCATTGATAGGCCCTATGAGCAAAAAAAAAAAAAAGATATGAGGAGAGGGGGGTCACCTTGTCTAAGTCCCATTCCCGGTTTGAAGGTACTCGAAAGCTATCAATTGATACAAATGAAATAAAAAACAGATGTGATACATTTCATAATGAGGTGAATAAATCTTTGTCAAACTCCTATTTTTCCATGACACTCGATATAAAATTTTATTCCACTTTATCATAGACTTTTCCATGTCAAGTTTAGAGCAACCCTTTATTTGAGTCGTTTTTCAAATCTTTTAGATAGTATAGAAACTCATGTGCCACAAGGAAGTTATTAGAGATTAGTTGACCCGGAACAAATGCACATTGGTTTTTCGAAATACAACAAGGCATAGGCGTTTAAGACGATTAACTAAAGCTGTAGACATCACCTCGTATATGATCAAGCTTAAACTAATCGGTTGAAAGTTTTTCATTAACCGAGAATTTTCAAATTTTGGGATGAGTACTATGATAGTTTGATTAACATGCTCAAAATCACATTGGTCATTAACGAGATTAAGATAAAGAGAGACATCATTACCAACAATAGGCCAAAAAGAAAGGAAGAAACATAAGTTTTTTTTTTAATTGCCAACTTAGACATTCGTTAATGGGTTAACTGAAGTTAACGGTTAAGAGACTTAAACCGAAATAACCGATAACATAAGAGACCAAACATACTTAATTAAAAAACCGGTGACTAAAGTCGGTCAGACCAAAAATAAAGGGGTAATTGGCATAGTTCACCCTTAATATATATATATATATATATATATATATATATATATATATATATATTTAATTTGATCATGTTTAGGAGGAATCAATCTTAATTTTTAAGATCAAAATTCACATTTGACGATTTGATCCAATTCCAATATACATAATTTATTTTTATTTGATAAACTAATAATTTAATTGAAATAATAGAGAAATATTATTATAATTATCCTTAAATATATATAAAAAATATAATATTATCTCATATCGAGTCAATTTTTTCACTCTAAAGCCAAACTCGATCTGAGCAAATCTTTCAGAAAAAATTAAGCCGACCTAAATATAAATTATAAAAAATAATTTGATTAGATTAGATTAAAATCCGTTGAGCTAGGATTGATACTCAAAACACCTGAAAGTTAATACTCAAAACTTCTCAACTATTTGATTAAAATTAGGTTCAATGATTAAGAATAATTTAGTTTAATGGGATGAAATATTAAATTCTTTAAATAACGTCATATGTTTACATTGACAGATTTAGAAATATCTTTTAAGGTGAACATACTACATTAATAGCACAAAATTTATTTATGGAGAGAGAACAAATAAAACTCCAGAGTGGACCAAATCAATACAATAAGTAACTAGTAAAAAAATTCAAATTTCAAGACATACAAGTGCACACTTTAGACAAATGATGGTCTACGCTGGGATGTTTGAATTGTAATATTTAAGAATGGAAAGTTATTTTTATATTATTTAATTTAGATTAATCTATTAATAAATTAAGTATTAATATTTATATTATAAACTAAAAGTTAGGTTAAATGGTTACCTAAATAATTAGGAGTTTTCACCTACATGTTGGTTTATGCAGATGAAATAATTAAGTTGGGCGGGTCCATTTGACCAAGATTTGGTTAGATTATAAAAATTGGAAAACATCCCCCCTTGCATTCCCTCCAAAAACGAAACACGAAATGTTCCCTCCCTTTTATATTTTTACTAGAAGATTCCTTGCTCCCCATCATTGCACGTCCTTCCGTACTCTGAGTTAGCTATATCTTCTAACTCACTGAGTCACTACCATTCCCTTCTCTCGAGTCGTTTCGTATCCTACACCCAACTTTCCTCCCTTCCATTTACGAGATGGTAGTTCAGTCCTTGCCCTCCGTTGACACTTCCGTCCTATCACCCGATAACCCTAGCAAAAGACTCAAGATCCAGTTCGAGAAAGGTTCCTCGCCCAAGGACAACGTCTCTGGACAAAGGAGAGCTAGTGCCAGACTTCAAGCTGCCAAAGAAAAGCTGACATGGAGCTTCTGGTAAAGCGGGAAGTGGACCTCCTGGCTGAAAACGGATCAAGTTGCAGAAAAAAGGTCATTAAGATTATGGAAAATCCAAACATAAATCTAAATGGTATTCCTGAGATTTCATCATATCAGACTGAACCCAAACTGAACACAGAAAGCCTAAACCTAAATCAAAATGGTACCCAACAGCTTCCTGGGAGTGAACCCAACATGACTAATAAAGTAGCCAAAATGGTGCAACTAGCTGCCAAAATTGCAGAGGGACTAGAACCTACTAGCGCTATCAAAACTCCAAATGTTGTTGAGAAGAGTGTACATATTAAGTTGAAGGAAACTTTGAGGTTGTTCAACAAGCATTACCTTCACTTTGTTCAGGTCTGTTTTTATTCCGGGCATCATGTTGTTGCTTTCAATTTGGGTTGGAAATCCACTATCCTGGTTTGATTATACAATATGCTTTGTTTTCTTGTTGTTCATAATTTCATATAAGTTTAGCATAGTTTTTGCTTATACAATTCTTTTATGACTGGTCCCTTAGGAAGAGGAAATGAGGTGTGCTGCAGTCAAAGTTAACAAGAAACCCCAGAAGGGCAAAAATGCGAAGGTACATAATTTTTATGCGTTGCTCCTTCAACCTGTCTGCAACTGATATGGAAATGTGGATTAGTTCTTCCACGTTTGCATCCCCACACACGCACATGTTGTTTTTGAGTTTCATTGTTAATGCTCAAATATATGCAGAAAGGAGATGTACCTGAGGTTGATGTCAAGGGAAAGACCAAGTGACCTGACCTGAAAGCAATATCAAAGGCAAGTCAGTGTAGATGCCCTGTCTGTTTACAGCATCTCAGCTTTCTGTTCTTTTTTATTCTGATTATAAAATTTAAGTATCCATCATATCTTTTATTTTGACCTAACCAAGGGTAAACTTGTAGAGATTTGGCTTGCATATTTTCTCCTTTCTTACATTGATTTAAATCATATTGGTAGATGGATTCATATGCAATATTTAATCTAACAAAGGGTTTTCTCACAGCTCCTTGCAAGAATAACATGCTAGTCTTATTTATATTTTACCCTCAATATATTGGTGGCTATTTATGGTCTGTACATTGGAACTTTGTTGAGTTAATTGTAATGATTATGAGTTTATAATAATGCTATAAAATTTTATTGGTTATGTTTCTTCTTTTATTTATTTTTGTTTTGCTAAAAGTATGTGATCGTGGTGTTACTACCTATTTTGATGTTATGTAGCCTAATATTCTTTCAATATTTAAAAATAAACATTGCAGATGATAGGGAACAATGAGGTGCTTTATCCCGAGAAAAGGATAGGCTGCCTTCTAGGTTAGTTGGAGAAGCTTATATTTTGATGCTGGTGTTAGTTGGTTAATACATACTCTTATGGTCATTTCAAAAACCTCGTTTTTGGAGTTTAAGAAACTATTCTCTTAAGGTGTCTTTATTGTAAGGGCAGGCATTGATGTTGGTCATCGGTTTTATTCTCGTGCTCAAAATGGTTTATGTCGAAACGATTTTTTTCTTAAATTTAAAAAAGTGAGATTTTAAAGACCACATGAATTCTTAATTATCCTCTTTCAAATGATTTTTGATTTAAAAAACAAATGCGGTTTAAAAGACTTCTCGTTTCGAAAAATTTTAGATTTTCTTTACGATCGAAAAAAAATACAGTTCAAAGAGTTGTCACCAATCTTTGATTAGGGTGTGATTGGGCACCCAAAAATGTTTTGTCATTTTAAATAAAAAATAATTTTAATTAAAACAACAAATTGAGGTCTGCGTTACCAAAAATGAGTTCGGGAGTCGGTTACGTGTGGGGAATGATTAGCACCCCCACAGCGCCCTAAATCGGTACCTCGTCGATTAATTAAAGTCTTTGCAATGAACTTTACAAATTCGAACTTAATTTGATTTTTTGATCCCATAAAACAAAGATGTAAATTTAAAAACATTCAAAAGCACCCAAATAAATTAAATTAAAATTATCAAGTCGTTTTAGAAAGATAAATAATGTTCGATTATTTAAAAATATCGAGACCAGATCTTAAAAGTTATAACAATCTTTTCTCGATAAATTTAAATAAACGAACATTTCCTTTTCTCTCGTTCCCAAATTTTAGGTGATGAATCAAATTTTTTTTTTGTTTCACTTTCGGGATACACTTTTATTTTAAAGTCATTAAAAGTGGACCTAAAATCAGTTATGACTGCCCACTTAAAACAATTTTAAATTAAAAGTGTATTACTCTTAATTCAATTATGAATATGTCTAGTTATGCAAGTGAGGCTATCATACAAATTATGCAAAAATGATGTCATGCCAAAATTAATTACAAAATATTAAAAATATCATACAACGTAACATAAAAAAAATGTACACATATTTTAAATAAAAATCATAAACCATGCATATTAACATCTTAGGTATACACGTGACCTAAATATAAAAGCAAAATCATAGCAAGCTAAACTATAATTAAAAAAAAGTATATATATATACATAAATGTAATGACTAAATTCAAATACACATAAAATTAAACGTACTAATTAAGAATTAAAACAAATACTTAAAGAAAAACAAACATAAATATAATGGACTTAAGCCTAAAATAAAGTATGGTGATATGGTACATACATGCATACAACGACATTGACATACATTAGAATTAACAATAAAACATACTATTAATAATTCGATTTCATATTCAAAATTACCATGAAGGATCAAAATAAAATAAAATAAAGATAGGCATGCAAAAATGTAAATCTAACAATAAACTAAACGAACATGCCATAGGTCCAAAGTGTAAAGAAAATAAAACAGTAGGCCTTTTCCATAAAAATTTCATTTCTAGGTACCTCAAACCTAATATAACCCAAGTGTTACATGGGACCAAAATGCAAGTTCCCAAAATTACATATCAAATGTAAAAACAGTAAGAAAATAGCCCCAACACAATACTGGACTGAAATGAAACACGGAGAAAATTAAGAGACAACATTAATATACTAGTAAAGCTCGATTTAGGGATCATAAAGAAGCAGGCCGATAATGTAATGACCTATCACGCAATTAACCCACTATCCTAGAACACGGAAGGTTCCAGCCTGATGAAACGCCGCCGTTTTGGACCTGGCTAAACGACGCCGTTTGGGCGTTCTGATATATGGGATTTTAGGGTAACACTTCTAACGCTAAATCATTCTCATCCTCTCCCCCAAAGATCTCAGCCGCTCTCTCCTTCTTCTTCCTCACTTACTGCCGAGACCCCAAGCAACCACCATGGCTACCATGACCACCACCTAGAGCTCCGATGAGAAGCCATTAGATACAAACCTCATCCCGGTGACGAACTCAAACAGCTAAGGTAAACACTCAACCCGTATCTCTATTCACCCTTCATTTTGATTCGAGAATAATAAATAAAAATGATTGCATGCGGTTGCTTAAGGAAATCCAAATCTTCGCTTAATTTGCTCGTTTCAAAACCAAGAGCACATACATACATCACACTAAAAACGAGTATGGAAATTACCTTCAACACTTGCTATTGTTTTCGAAAAAATACGAGGAATGATCCCTATTACATCGCCTTCGACTCAAAATAAAATGAGGAATCCCAAATTCTGTTTTTCGTTTTTGTCTTGAATCCTCTGTTGAAATCGTTCTTTGGTGATGGATGCTCTTGGATTCTTTGTTGCTTTCCTTGATTTTCTGGTTACTCTTTTTTTTGGTTGTTGAGAGAGTTTTTTTGGCTCGATTATTCTCCTTTTTTCTTTCGCTCATGGTTCCCCCCCTAATTTCTTGGTTCATCCCCCTCAAAAACTGACTATGTACCGTTTTTTAATTACCCCAATATCCTTCCACGATCAACAGTGCATTTCTCTCCCATAACCGCTTGCTACCCCTAATCGTTTTTGTTTTGCAAGGCTTCATGTGGACTGACAATTATTTCTGCTGGGTCATTTAACTTAATTTGGGCTCCCACTGATTTGGGTTCTTCTTTAAGCCTAGCCTCGGACAAAACGAGCATCTACAGTTTCTGTTGGTTTTCATAGCCACTGGTTGAACGGTATTGATTATATGGGACATTCCTACAGAAAAGGGGCAACACATTCATATTTTCCAATTTTTTCTACCTTGTACGTTGTAAGTACACTGTTAAGCCGGCCAACATCCCAAAAATGGAGAAGAATCCAGTTGTGCAGGGTCTGCTGCTGCTAGTTTGTTTTATGTTGTCCCAAAGTGCTTATGGAAACCATTACAAGATGTTATTGCATAAAATATCCCCTTGAAGGAAACATGCTTGAATATGAATTGACACCTAATGAGCTGGGTGCTACTTGCTCCTCTTTTTTTTGTCAGTTCAAGTATTTTTATTTTTAATCTGAGCTAAAATCTCTTTTATTAAAGCTTCAATTACCAGGAAAAACCTTATCCTATTTCCCGCCCTTGTAGACCATTTAGACATATATTGTTTTTCTCCTCACATAAATTTGTTTGATGTATGCTCCTTGGGAGTTCTTAATTGGGTTGTTGTTTTCTGATTGAATGGTTACTGCTATTTTTGTTAATCTAAGAAACCAGAGTTCCCACAAAGTTCTTGATACCACCATCTCATTTAACTTCTACATATTTTGCGGTTGAAAATTGTAGGAGTATGAACACTATACATTCTCACTTGCATTGGCTATAGTTTTGTCAGGCATGTATGAGGATGGCTTAGATAATGCTGAAGATGTAATATATACTGGACAGGGTGGACGTGACCTTACTGGTAATAAGCGTCAAATACGAGATCAAGTTTTAGAACGTGGTTCCTATAAAAAAAAGTTTTATAACGTGGTAATCTGGCACTTAAGGTGTGAACTTTAAACTCTTATTCTACATTCTTGGATGGTTAATTAAACTTGTTACTCTTTGGAAACTAAATTTATTCAAAATTTTCTTATCTTACTAAGTATAGTATGGATATGATTATGATCACGCTTCATTTGTTGCGTCTCTGCATGATTTGGCTGAATCACTATGTTCATATATGCTTTCTAACATCAAAACTCTCATATGTTGAGTTCAAGAGTGATAAAAGTTCTATTATATATGTGTGTGGATACGCATATTATGTTAGTGTTTTATATTGGTATGGGTGAGTATTCAATTAAGTTGAGTTGAGTGGAAAAGATTTGAGTTTATGAGTACCATTTTATCATTCAAATTTATTTGAATTTTTTTAGTTAAGTTGAATCAAATATATATTTTTATATTTGATAGGAATAGGAGGTCTCATTAAAAACCTCCTTCATAGTTGCCTTTGAGAAGAGGCAACTAGCGAAAGGAGGAAAAGAGTACCTCAATAGATTAATTAACCAAGATTACATAAGACTTAAAAATTAAAAATAAACACCCGAAATAAAATACCAAACATAACCACTATAACACTAAAGACAATCAACCTATCCCCTCCTTAGCCTTTTTTGGCTCGATTGTTATCTTTTTTTCTTTTGCTCATGGTTCCCCCCCTAATTTCCTGGTTCATCCCCCTCAAAAACTGACTCTGTACCGTTTTTTAATTACCCCAGTATCCTCCCACGATCAACAGTGCATTTCTCTCCCATAACCGCTTGTTACCCCTAATCGTTTTTGTTTTGCAAGGCTTCATGTGGACTGACAATTATTTCTGTTGGGTCATTGAACTTAATTTGGGCTCCCACTGATTTGGGTTCTTCTTTAAGCCTAAGCCTTCGGGTAGCCCATACTAAAGCGCAACACAACTTTTCAACGGGTGAGTATCTTGTCTCACATTCAGTGAACTTCTTGCTGAGATAATAAATAGCCCTTTCTTTCTTCTCAGTTTGGTCACGTTACCCCAGCACACACCCTATTGAATTTTCATAAACTGAAAAATAAAGAATCAAGGGTTTGCCTGATATGGGTGGCACTAAGATTGGAGTGCTCGACAAATATCTCTTCACTGTTTCAAAAGCTCTTTGACAGTACTCACTCCATTCCCCTGAGTTATTCTTGCGGAGAAGGCGGAATATAGGATCACACTTTTCCGTCAACTGTGAAATAAACCGAGCTATATAATTCAATCTCCCCAAAAATCCTCTGACTTCTTTTTGTGTTCGTGGGGGTGGCAAGTCTTGAATAGCTTTTACTTAATCTGGGTCTATTTCAATTCCTTTTTGGCTTACTACGAATCCCAATAACTTCTCAGATGTCACCCCAAAAGTACACTTGTTTGGGTTGAGTTTTAGCTGGCATCTTCTTAGTCTTTTAAAAAGTTTTCTCAAATTCCCAATATGTTCTTCCTCTGTCTTAGCTTTGAAAATCATATCATCTACATAAACTTCTATCTCTTTATGCATCATGTCGTGAAATAACGTCACCATGGCCCTTTGATATGTTGCCCCGACGTTCTTCAATCCAAACGGCATTACTTTATAACAAAACGTTCCTCACATGGTAACGAACGTCGTTTTTTTTATATCTTCAGGGTTCATCTTAATTTGATTGTAGCCAGAGAAACCATCCATAAAAGAGAATAAAGAATTTCCAGCAGTATTATCCACTAGCGTGTCTATATGTGGCAAAGGAAAATTATCTTTTGGACTAGCTCGGTTGAGATCCCTGTAGTCGACACACATTCGAACTTTCCCATCCTTTTTTGGTACTGGGACAATATTCGCCACCCACTCAGGATATTTAGCCACTTTAAGAAACCCATCATCAAACTGTTTTTTCACTTCTTCTTTAATCTTGAGCACATCTCGGGTCTCATTCTTCTCAGTTTTTGTTGTACCGGTTTACATTCAGGCTTTATTGGCAGTTTGTGAACAACCAGTTCTGTATCTAAACCCGGCATATCTTCGTATGACCAAGCAAACACATCTTTGTATTCTTAAAGCAATTCTATCAAATCATGTCGACCTCCAACTGACAGAGTAGTACCAATCTTTATTTATCTCTTATCCTCATCCGTCCCCAAATTCAAACTCTTAGTAGACTCTTTATGAGGTAGAATCTGCTTATCTTCATTCTCCACCATTTTCAGCAATTCAGAAGGTAGTTCACATCCTTCATCATCATCACAATCCTTGATCTCCCCTTGACATATAGGCTTCTCGAAATCAATCTCCGGGTCAGAGTCATTAGCATTCATATTATTGATATCCGAGCTCCTGAAAAAATAATGAAAGAGAAGATATATATACATATATACATATGGAGGATCTTTTCCCATATAAATAAATAGAAATAAATAAATATATACATATATACAACAAAGAATGAATGAATGAAATGCATGGGAGAATGTTTGCCATTTGGAGCTAACAGAATGCATCTTTTATTGAAAGCAAGAAAAAACAAACAGTTTAACCCTTTACATAAAATCACCTATTGCCCCAGGGTATGAACAACAGGGAGAAAGTTCCAGTGCATTACTCTGTAACAGATTTGTAAACTACAGACAATTCTTCCGCGGTCCAATTGTTCAACATGAAGCCCGGTGGTGCAGGATAAATACCCATAACTCTCATTTCCTCAAATTCATCATCAGTTATAACATTAATGCCTAAATCTCCTAAGGCATTCTCAACCATCACTTCAGTGTTCCTTGAATTCCCTTGAAACATATGTCCCCTAGATATGAAAATACTGCTCAAAGGTGGGAAGATCATGGGTTCCCAGCTAAGGTCTTTACCAGCTAGTCTGGCCTTTCTCATTTCCTGACCCTTCTTAATTCCCCTCAACTTATCCCTCAAAGTTGGCTGATACCCCAAACCAAATCGATCTCTTTTAGTAACAGGGCATATTGGATTCACCGGTCCTTACAACTGTCGGCCTAACCCCTTTCCAACTTTCGCTCCTCTTCCAAGAGTCAGCTTGAGTCCCATTTTGGTACAATTTGACAGTTTAGGCTTTGGTATCTTCCTGCCTTCAGCCACGAATGTAGTATTGACAAACTCTAACAATCTGAAAGAACACTCGACCGCTTTCTCATCCACTTCAATGTACGGAGCAGTAGTAGAAACAGAAGCAATAATGTCCTCTTCAGCATGAATACATACCAACCTTCCATCAATCACAAATTTCAGTCTCTGGTGCAATGTGGACGGAACTGCACCGGCCTGATGAATCCAAGGTCTTCCCAACAAACAATTGTACGTAGGCATAATGTCCATTACGAGAAATTCCACTTCATAAGTTGCTGGACCAATATTCAGAGGAATATCAATCTTGCCCAACACTTCTCTTTTAGTCCCATCGAAAGCTCGAACCACACTTTGACACGCTCTCATAAGTGTACTATCTAATGGAAGCTTCTTCAGAGTCACTAAGGGCATCACATTCAAAGCCGAGCCATTATCAACCAAAACCCGGGATAACACATGCCCTTTACACTTAACTGTGATGTGCAAAGCCTTCTGACTACCAATCATCTCAGAAGGGATTTCATCCTCAGAAAAAGATAAAAAATTATCAACTTCTACATTGGAAACTAACCGATCTAACTTTTCAATGGGCAACTCTTTCAGAACAAAAGTCTGGTTCAAAACCTTTAACAGAGCATTCATATGGGCCTCTGAACTCAAAAGTAATGATAAAATAGAAATACGGGCAGGCAACTTGTGTAACTGTTCAACAACACTGTACTCACTGTGTTTCAGAAACTTCAAAAATTCTACCGCTTCACTCTCGGTTACTGGTTCATTGATAACATGTTTATCTTCTTCTATCTGCACATCAACCTTTTTCCCCTTGTCAACTGCAACCTTCTTCTCAGACTCTTTAGGTGGATTAAGAGAATAACACCTACCGCTTCTAGTAAAGCGTCCCACCTCATCTACTTCCTCATTCTCTTTTGTTACATCTCCCATCTGGCAATCATATCTCCAAGGCACTTATTTATTATCCCGATACGGGAATGGAGATGGAGGTGTAATAACCACTTTCGGGGCTACCTTCTCAGCAACTCGATTCTTGGGAGTAATGATTAGGGGACAACTAGCATTGTATACCCCTTTAGACGATCCTTCTAAAGCGCAAACTTCCGCTTCCTCTTCTTCAGCAATCTCTCTAAAGAACTCAATTTCTTTACTGCCCATCATGTCTTGTACCAAAGATAGGAAGTCAGGACATTGCTGAATACTGTGTCCTTCACTGTTATGATACTGACATACCTCTCCACTATTAAACTGTTCAACCACCAAACTGGGCTTCAACCATCCTACCTTAACCATCTGGCACCACACCCAACTCATGGGTGATACCACCTCACTAACATTCCTTACAATTCTCTTTCTTTTCTCTTTAGTAATCGCGTTAACTCCTGCCTCTGCATGGCTTGGCAACGGATTCTGAGCTATATTTGGCTGCTCACTGTCACCAAAGTTGATGACATTCCTCGTTCTCAAAGCTTGGACAACCTTCTTAAAAGCAGTACAATTCTCAATGGAATGCTCAGGGTTCCCTGCATGGTACTCACACTGAGCACTAGCATCATACCATTTGGGAAAAAGAGGTTGCATTGGAGTCACGTGATACGGCGAAACCACATGTCGATCATACAAAATCTGAAACAATTCCTTATAAGTCATCGGGATGGGGTCAAATTGAGGCCTCTCTCTCCTCTGGTCCCTTGCCCCTTGTCTATTATCATTTTGTGTTGACGACCTTGCTCCTTGAGGACGGGAAACAATGATGTTATTAGAATCGTACTGCCTCACATTACTGACTTCGTTTTCCTTTTTCCTCGTTGGTGGCCTCTTACTATACTCTTCTCCCTCGAGCTTCCCACTCTTAACAGCCATTTCAATCATTTCTCCCGCCGTAACTACATCAGCAAAACTTCGATAAGGATTACCGATAAGATGCGAGAAAAAATGAGCCTTTAAGGTGTTGACAAAAAGCATATTTGTTTCCTCCTCTTCCAAAGGCGGGTGGACTTGCACTGCTACATCTCTCCATCTTTGAGCATATTGTCTAAAACTCTCGTTAGACTTCTTTTCCATTCCTTGCAACATCATCCTGTTGGGCCTAACATCTTTTACATGTTTGTATTGCTCAAGAAAAGACTTAGCCAAGTCTTTCCACGATTTAATATTAGCTCTACTCAGCTGGTTATACCATCGGATTGCCGAGCCAGTTAAGCTTTCCTGAAAGCAGTGTATCAACAATTGATCGTCCCCTATGTATCCGGTCATCTTTCTACAAAACATCGTGATATGCGCAGAGGGACACCTAGTACCATCAAACTTCTCAAAGTCAGGAACTTTAAACTTTGGAGGCAAGACCAGATCAGGAACTAGACTTAACTCCTTTGCGTCAAATCCATAGACATTGGTATCTTGCTTCATGGCTCTGACCTCTCTTTCTAACTGCTTTCATTTCTCTTCCAACAGATTATTTTGGTCCTTCTTGGCTTCTTCATCAAGGTCCGGAACTTGATGATATTGATGTTCTTCCTGATATGAACTAGATCCAGGTTGTACGTTAACAGAAGCACCAACTGGATTAATATCCACCTGCCCGACATGAACAGGGGTCACTTGAACGTTCTGAGATTGTTCTGGGGTTAACATTGGATGATGAAGTGGGTTTTCAGTTACACCTTCTGGCATAGGGCTTTTCCCATATTCTGGATTTCTTCCTTCCAACATACTCGCAAACTTGGCAAACATCTCCTTTTGGGCATTCATCATATCTTCTTGCATTTTCTTGATATTATCTTGTAACTCCAACTGACCCTTCTCAATTTGGGCAAGTTTGTCTTCCATAACTTTCTTCCTGGTTCTGTAGATATGCTTGGGATTTTCCAGTATTACTCTGTCATAGAGTCATTTTGTTATCGTTGATATTTATTAATGAATATGAAACATATGATATGAATAAATAAAATGCGAAGCAAAAATTTAAATGTATTAAAAATGCATATGCAAAATGCAGGGTGTTGATCTTGGAACGACTCCTTAGAACAACTCTTTATATTAGAACGACGTTCAATTACAAAGTTAAAACATATCCCAAATAAATCTGCACCATCTCTCCTATTTGCTGTACATGTGCTAGCAACTCTACGATCTTCTGGTTTTCTTCAGCCTCGGGTTCCAGTTCTTCAGTCACATCAGCAGCTTCCTCGGATAAAATGACCAAATATTGAGTTATTCTTCGCGCGTGTCCTAGGTAACAAGCAATAAGATCTTCTCTTTGCTTAACTCTCGCCTGAGCTCGCTCCCATCGAAAATGCCACTGTATATCCCCCTCATAAGGAACTATCGATAGCTTACTTGCTTGCCTCTAAAAATCTTGAACCATGGCTTCAAGCTCACTCACTTGTTTTTTCAGACTTTCAACCTCCCCCTGGCTCGAGCTACCTTCCTTGTTTCGATATCGTCGTAATGCAGTCTCTAAACTTGAAATTTTCTCCTTCAACTTCTCATTCTGGGCTTGACTCTTTTGTAACCGCTGCTCTAAAGAATCCTTTTCTTTCGATAAAATCTTCACTTGGTGCCTGCTTTGCTTGAGCTCTTCTTGACTCTCTTCGGCTACTCTTTTGAGACTCGCCACCTCTTGCCTCAATTCGACAGACTTACTCGAGCTAGAACCTGCCTGAGCTTTTACAATTCGCTGATAAGTTGACCGAAGATCGTCAAAGTCTAGCCGAAGTCACTTCGCCACTTTTTCAATTCGATCTGCTCTACTCTTCTGAATGCCGATCTCCAATCCCTTTTGATACACTTCATCTTCCAGTTTCTACAAAATCATTCTCCATTGTCAATTGGGACTGTTCCGACCACCTCAGAACATCTGCATTTTCCTCAACCTCTTTCTGAACCGTTCGTTCCATATTATGGCCTTCTATATGGACATCGACCCCAAATCAACACCATGTAATGGACAGTGCAATGCAAAACAGAAAAGAAACAAGACAAAAACAACAAAAGATCGGTTAGTACACATGAAGCAATTAAGTCAGGATAATAATTTGTTCAAAAATCCTACCCACATATGCTGACTACCCCATCATGCTTTATCAGATCCTACCCAACATGATATCTACCCCCATGCTTTGTTATCCACAAAAAAAATCCTAACCACATGATATCTAATTCGCATGCTTATTCAAAAAAATAAACCTAACCGCATGATATCTAGTTCGCATGCTTGTTCGAAAAATAAACCTAACCGCATGATATCTAGTTCGCAAGCATTTATTCGAAAAATGAAAATAAATGACTCAAAAAAGCTTTTCCTTGTGTACCCTCCTCACGGGATTCTTAAGATTCGAGTTTGGTTCAACCTAAGCTCAGGCTCTATGTTCACTATATGTCGGGTTAGGTTCTTAAGCAATAGGTTCTCGAATTGTCCTTGTCGGTGCCCCCTTGGGATGCCGAACCCTCAATCCTGGCCCATCACAGGCTTTAGGGGATCGAGTTCAATTTCGAGGGAACACACCTCCTTATATCCATGCGGAGGTGATTACCATCACGAGGACCATAAGGCGTGAGCTCCAGGAGCGATCCACTATCCCATGCGGAGGTGAAAACCACACGAGGGCATAGTCTCTCACTCTTACTTAATTAGGACGGAGCAGGGTTTTAGCTCATGTCATGAAAATGCAACTGTGCAGTGTGTGAGGAAAAGCGAAAAAACACAATAAAAACACTCAAAATTTCCTAAATTCACATAATTAATCTGAAATCATTAGCAAACAAATTAGTACAACTATTTAATTGTTAATCGAATTAAATTAAAAAAAATCAAAATATAAACAAAAATTATTAAAAACCAAACAAGGGATCAAAAATCAAATTAAAACGAATTTGTAATTTTCAATTGCAAAGACAATTAATTAATTGACTACCGGCTTGACTCTCTAAAAAAAAGTTCCCAGCAGAGTCGCCAAGTTGTCGAAATGATTTTTTCATTAAATTTGAGAAAGTGAGATTTTAAAGACCACATGAATTCTTAATTATCCTCTTTCAAATGATTTTTGATTTAAAAAACAAATGCGGTTTAAAAGACCTCTCGTTTCGAAAAATTTTGGAAACGATCGAAAAAAAATACAGTTCGAAGAGTCGCCACCAATCTTTGATTAGGGTGTGATTAGGCACCCAAAAACATTTTGTCATTTTAAATAAAAATTAATTTTAATTAAAACAACAAATTGAGGTCTGCGTTACCAAAAATGAGTTCGGGAGTCGGTTACGTGTGGGAAAATTAGCACCCCCACAGCGCCCTAAATCGGTACCTCGTCGATTAATTAAAGTCTTTGCAATGAACTTTACAAATTCGAACTTAATTTGATTTTTGATCCCATAAAACAAATATGTAAATTTAAAAACATTCAAAAGTACCCAAACAAATTAAATTAAAATTACCAAGTCGTTTTAGAAAGATAAAGAATGTTCGATTATTTACAAATATCGAGACCAGATCTTAAAAGCTATAACAACCTTTTCTCGATAAATTTAAATAAACGAACATTTCCTTTTCTCTCGTTCCCAAATTTTAGGTGATGAATCAAAATTTTTTTTTATTTCACTTTCGGGATACACTTTTATTTTAAAATCATTAAAAGCGGACCTCAAATCAGTTATGACTGCCCACTTAAAACAATTTTAAATTAAAAGTGTATTACCCTTAATTCAATTATGAATGTCTAGTTATGCAAGTGAGGCTATCATACAAATTATGCAAAAATGATGTCATGCCAAAATTAATTACAAAATATTAAAAATATCATACAACGTAACATACAAAAAAAATGTACACATATTTTAAATAAAAATCATAAACCATGCATATTAACATCTTAGGTATACACGTGACCTAAATATAAAAGCAAAATCATAGCATTCTAAACTATAATTAAAAAAAAGTATATATATATATATATACATAAATGTAATGACTAAATTCAAATACACATAAAATTAAACGTACTAATTAAGAATTAAAACAAATACTTAAAGAAAAACAAACATAAATATAATGGACTTAAGCCTAAAATAAAGTATGGTGATATGGTACATACATGCATACAACGACATTGACATACATTAGAATTAACAATAAAACATACTATTAATAATTCGATTTCATATTCAAAATTACCATGAAGGACCAAAATAAAATAAAATAAAGATAGGCATGCAAAAATGTAAATCTAACAATAAACTAAACGAACATGCTATAGGTCCAAAGTGTAAAGAAAATAAAACAGCAGGCCTTTTCCATAAAAATTTCATTTCTAGGCACCTCAAACCTAATATAACCCAAGTGTTACATGGGACCAAAATGCAAGTTCCCAAAATTACATATCAAATGTAAAAACAGTAAGAAAATAGCCCCAACACAACACTGGACTGAAATGAAACACGGAGAAAATTAAGAGACAACATTAATATACTAGTAAAGCTCGATTTAGGGATCATAAAGAAGAAGGCCGATAATGTAATGACCTATCACGCAATTAACCCACTATCCTAGAACACGGAAGGTTCCAGCCTGATGAAACGCCGCCGTTTTGGACCTGGCTAAACGACGTCGTTTGGGCGTTCTGATATATGGGATTTTAGGGTAACACTTCTAACGCTAAATCATTCTCATCCTCTCCCCCAAAGATCTCAGTCGCTCTCTCCTTCTTCTTCCTCACTTACTGCCGAGACCCCAAGCAACCACCATGGCTACCATGACCACCACCTAGAGCTCCGATGAGAAGCCATTAGATACAAACCTCATCCCGGTGACGAACTCAAACAGCTAAGGTAAACACTCAACCCGTATCTCTATTCACCCTTCATTTTGATTCGAGAATAATAAATAAAAATGATTGCATGCGGTTGCTTAAGGAAATCCAAATCTTCGCTTAATTTGCTCGTTTCAAAACCAAGAGCACATACATACATCACACTAAAAACGAGTATGGAAATTACCTTCAACACTTGCTATTGTTTTCGAAAAAATACGAGGAATGATCCCTATTACATCGCCTTCGACTCAAAATAAAATGAGGAGTCCCAAATTCTGTTTTTCGTTGTTGTTTTGAATCCTCTGTTGAAATCGTTCTTTGGTGATGGCTGCTCTTGGATTCTTTGTTGCTTTCCTTGATTTTTTGGTTACTCTTTTTTTTGGTTGTTGAGAGAGTTTTTTTGGCTCGATTGTTCTCCTTTTTTCTTTCGCTCATGGTTCCCCCCCTAATTTCTTGGTTCATCCCCCTCAAAAACTGACTATGTACCATTTTTTAATTACCCCAGTATCCTCCCACGATCAACAGTGCATTTCTCTCCCATAACCGCTTGCTACCCTTAATCGTTTTTGTTTTGCAAGGCTTCATGTGGACTGACAATTATTTCTGCTGGGTCATTGAACTTAATTTGGGCTCCCACTGATTTGGGTTATTCTTTAAGCCTAGCCTCGGACAGAACCGAGCATCTACAGTTTCTGTTGGTTTTCATAGCCACTGGTTGAACGGTATTGATTATATGGGACAGTCCTACAGAAAAGGGGTAACACATTCATATTTTCCAATTTTTTTCTACCTTGTACGTTGTAAGTACACTGTCAAGCTTGCCAACATCCCAAAAATGGAGAAGAATCTAGTTGTGCAGGGTCTGCTGCTGCTAGTTTGTTTTATGTTGTCCCAAAGTGCTTATGGCAACCATTACAAGATGTTATTGCATAAAATATCCCCTTGAAGGAAACATGCTTGAATATGAATTGACACCTAATGAGCTGGGTGCTACTTGCTCCTCTTTTTTTTGTCAGTTCAAGTATTTCTATTTTTAATCTGAGTTAAAATCTCTTTTATTAAAGCTTCAATTACCAGGAAAAACCTTATCCTATTTCCCGCCCTTGTAGACCATTTAGACATATATTGTTTTTCTCCTCACATAAATTTGTTTGATGTATGCTCCTTGGGAGTTCTTAATTGGGTTGTTGTTTTCTGATTGAATGGTTACTGCTATTTTTGTTAATCTAAGAAACCAGAGTTCCCACAAAGTTCTTGATACCACCATCTCATTTAACTTCTACATATTTTGCGGTTGAAAATTGCAGGAGTATGAACACTATATATTCCCACTTGCATTGGCTATAGTTTTGTCAGGCATGTATGAGGATGGCTTAGATAATGCTGAAGATGTAATATATACTGGACAGGGTGGACGTGACCTTACTGGTAATAAGCGTCAAATACGAGATCAAGTTTTAGAACGTGGTTCCTATCAAAAAAAAAGTTTTAGAACGTGGTAATCTGGCACTTAAGGTGTGAACTTTAAACTCTTATTCTACATTCTTGGATGGTTAATTAAACTTGTTACTCTTTGGAAACTAAATTTATTCAAAATTTTCTTATCTTACTAAGTATAATATGGATATGATTATGATCACGCTTCATTTGTTGCGTCTCTGCATGATTTGGCTGAATCACTATGTTCATATATGCTTTCTAACATCACAACTCTCATATGTTGAGTTCAAGAGTGATAAAAGTTCTATTATATATGTGTGTGGATACGCATATTATGTTAGTGTTTTATATTGGTATGGGTGAGTATTCAATTAAGTTGAGTTGAGTGGAAAAGATTTGAGTTTATGAGTACCATTTTATCATTCAAATTTATTTGAATTTTTTTAGTTAAGTTGAATCAAATATATATATATATATTTTTTTGATAGGAATAAGAGGTCTCATTAAAAACCTCCCTCATAGTTGCCTTTGAGAAGAGGCAACTAGCGAAAGGAGGAAAAGAGTACCTCAATAGATTAATTAACCAAGATTACATAAGACTTAAAAATTACAAATAAACACCCGAAATAAAATACCAAACATAACCACTATAACACTAAAGACAATCAACCTATCCCCTCCTTAGCTAACTTGTCTGCCTCCCAATTACAAGCCCTGGGGACTAGTCTAACCATAATATCCCTAGCAAAAATTACATTCCCAATTTCCCCAATCAAAGAACTGATTGGTACTAATTGGTTCTAATTTAAACAACTCTCTAATTATATATGATATTCATATATATTTCTTCATATTCATTTTTGGTACGTGTAAGTAATATTTGTAATGTTATTGAATAAATCAGATATCATCTAAAATTATCTAATATATTTATAATGCTATTTTTTTAAAGAAAGGATTTTGAGGACAAAGTACTTGTGTGTAAAGAGTCAAGGAATTGATGTGAAGAAAGAATTTGCAAAGAATTGTAATTGAAAGATCAAATTGAATAAATGTAAAGTGGAGGGATTAAATTACAAAAGAGGAATAGAAGCTTATATAGGTACTCTAAAGTGGTGGAGGAGCATCAGTTTTGGTCAAAAAATAGGCTTAAAACAAAGGATTAAATGAAGAAACAAGGAAATAAGGGATCAAATTGTCAAATTACCTAGGTAAAGACTTGAATCTTACCAATCGGGCTCTACTGGGTAAATAGGTTTGGAAGTTTGCCAATGAAAAAGATTCGTTATGGAAAAGAATGTTATGCTGTAAACACAAGGTTTGTTGCAACTCCATGTCAATTAGCAAGGTTTTCTCTCAGGCCTCTTGGATTTGGAGAGGTATTGCTAAAAACTTCTTGAAGAATGACTCGGATGGAGTGTGCCTAAGATCGAATTCGAAGTTACAAGTGAGAAATGGCAACTCTACATGATACACCACTGAAAAGTCTTTTTCCTAGGATTTTTGTTCTTTCTCCTAATAAATGGGGTAAGGTGGCTGAGTTTGGTTGTTATGAGTCGAATGGTTGAGTCTTGGTCTGGGAATGGTGAGGAACTATTCTCTGTAAAATCTTGTAGAAGGGCCCTTTCTAAGGTCTCCGGGGATAATTATTTGTGGAAGAAGTGGGTTTGGTTGGGTCTAGCTCCTCCATGGGTTGAAATTTTTCTTTGGCAATTGACTCATCAGAAATTGGCAGTCAGAGTAGAGTTGATGAAAAGGGGATGCCCTTAGGTGAAGACATTCTCTGCCTACTTTTCCGGCAGCACGAAGAATCTGTTCAACATCTTTTCATCTCATGTTCTGTCGTATGTAACTCTGGAATAAAATAATCAACTTTTGGGATCTTTCTTTAGCTTTGCCCTGGGATCCTTTTACTCTTCTTAGCTCTTGGTCTGAATTGAAGGTGAATTCGACGATTTGGAAATTTATTTTGGGTGTTGGTTTTTGATCAATTTGGAAAGTTAGGAACTTAATTGTTTTTGATAGCGCGATACTTGACAGACCCTCACTATTCTTCATTGTTAGATTTAGGTTAGCAAAATGGTTTCTAGCCAAGTTCCCTCAGGTCCTTATCCAGGAGGATACGTTGTTTGGAGATCCGTCCCTTGCAAATAGCAGCTCTGTTCTAAAGTCACAGGGTTGTCCTGTGCTTTGCTGGCTATCCCCTTCAGTTGATTTTTTTTAAGATGAATGTTGATGGGCAGTAAGGTTTGACGGGTTGGCAGGAGGTATTGGTGGTATTTTAAGAGACTGGAATTGTTGCACTCTACTGACTTTTTCTTAAGCGTTGGTCAAGGCCCTTCTCCAGTAGCTGAATTAAAAGCCATTAAAAAAGGCATCGAGATATTTCTCTCTTTAGTTTGGGCTCATGTTGGTAGATTGATTGTAGAAAGTGATTGTAAGTCTGTAGTCGAGTGGATTCAAGCTCTTTTTTCTGCTCTTGCTTTCTTTATTTCTCTAGTAAAGGAGATTGTGTCACTTGTCTCAGATAAGGTGTCTTTAGTTATGTTGATTCCAAGGGCTTGTAACTGCGAGGCTGATAGTTTAGTGAAGGAGGGGATTGGGTGATTGTAAGGGTTTTGCTTTAGGTCGTTTTCTTTGTATTTGAAGCTACTGTTTTCGGTGTACTTGCTAAGACTTATGTATTTCTGTTCTATTAATAAATTGAGGTACTATTTTCCTCCTTTCGTTGGTTGATTCTTTCTTTCGGGAAAGGATCTACTATGAGGGAGGTTTTTAATAAGGCATCCTACTTTTATCAAGAAAAAAAACCTAGTTAAGACCAAAATAATGTTCTGATTTTTGGTTTTTCGGTTATTCGAAATTTAAATATTCGAATTTGACTTGAACTTGAAATTCAAACCAAAATTCAAGTTGACTAACATAATTCAAACTTGAACTTTGAAAAAAAGTATGCTTCTTTCCGGTTGAATGAGTTTTGCTCACCCTTAAATATAGGAATGTTTTGCCTGGCATCTGATTGTAGGTTATAGATTCTATATGTTATGGTTGTCTTTGTGGGCAAGAGAAGAAGTTAAAGGCACCGAAAATGGAATGTTTAAGAGCTCCGTAGGATGAGTTCCCAGGTTAGGAGCTCACTTTGGCGAGTTTGGGGCTAAGGAGCTCCCTTTGGCGAGCTTCATATGTATTATTAATCATAGGTTATTCACGAGATAGGAATTGCAACAAAGGTAAGGCTTTACCAATTGAAGTAGATTTTCACGTGAATCTCCTGGTGATTCAATCCATAACTCATTAACTTAACACTATGGCATCGTAATCTCTTAAGTCTGTTGAATGACTCTGATTGTCTTGGGTTAAAGAGACGCTTGGATGGCGTTTCATTGGAACTTGTAGCTTACTTTCTGCCTTATTTTAATTATAGAACTCTGTGGACCTTGGGGTGCCTGTTCGAGTAATCCGTGGTCATGAATCTGCTAGCAGTTACTCTGGAAAAGTGTATACATACGATGGCTTGTACAAGGTAACTTTATGAAACATTTATAAGCTTGGGTTTATAAATCTGCATGATATGTCTTCATCAGTATCGTGTTATATCTTGTGAAAATTAATTAATTGGAAATTCACTTTTCCCCTTTGCTGTATGAACTATCATGATTAGAACTATAAGCTTGCTCCTAATCCTAATTAATTATGAACTGTTTGAATGCATAAAATGATATTTACAGTTCCTTCTGTGATAAATTGGATGGAATTTGAAAATGTTTGAGGATCGTTTCATGTTTTTTATATGATTAACTTGCCTTGGTGCCTCTGTCACTGTTTTTGAGAAAACGAACTGTGAGGCAAAATCTTTCCTATTGTTCGAAGACAAAAATTTGAAGTGATCAGATGACTACATATTGCTGAAAAGATAATTTTAAGTAGCAATTTCTTGCTTGTCTTCTCGATAAGTTACACCTCAAGCTTTGTATGTCTCATGTGCCATTGGTTGAATGATGCTTTTTGAGTGTCTTTTGCCTTGAAAAAAACTTCAGTTTTCTGGTTGGTTTGTCTTTTATCTGCTTGGTGTTGTAGCCTTGTATTCTTTGCTCATGAAGGACACGACATATCATTTTTTTGTAATATTTGAAAATTTGTTTAAATACTAGATGGTATTCTTTTAGCTATAGTCTTCTGAAAATTAGTTTTCTTTTATATGGAGTGTTCGTTTTAGATTTGTTTTGATGATAATAAATCAGTCTTTTTTTTGATTTGAGAAATTTAAGTTGCTTTATACCAATTTGATGTAATGCAGTTAATTTCCTGCTCACTATTGCAGGTTGTTCAGTACTGGGCAGAGAAGGGTATTTCTGGGTTCACTGTTTTTAAATATCAATTGAGGCGTCTTGAAGGACAGTCAATATTAACAACCAACCAGGTTTACTATCTTGTCTATGATTTCTTGTGGCTAATTGCTCTAATTCTATATGGTGTTTATTTTCGGACACAATGTTATTTCTAGTGTACTTTCCCTATAACTGAACTTCTGCACGTGAGCTGTAACCAAATTCTGAGGAATTGTAGTGTATGTTTTGAATAAATAAAAAGAATGAGAAATGGAGCGGACTATCTAATCTTGGCAGTGACTGACTTCTAAGATCAGGAAAATATCTATTTATTATGCAGATTGAAGAGGTTTTCATGACAGGGTAATTGGTGGAATGAGATGCTGGACATAAGTCTTCTGATATTTTAGAAAATTTGAGAAAATTGTTGAAATACTTTGCTCACAATTGAATGATCATATAGGATTTAGGAATTTTCTGTTGATTATTGTAAATTTTTTGTTCATTCTTATGACAGGTTCAATTTATCTTTGGGCGTGTTCCCAAGTCTTCTTCTGAAATTCGCGGGTATTGAAGCTATTATAGAAAATAACTTCTTGCTGTATGTCACAATTTTCAGTCTCAATTCTATTGTTTTATTGGTTAAGGTTGGTGTGTGAGGACATAAGTGGTGGTCAAGAGGATGTTCCTATTCCTGCTACTAATTTGGTTGATGATCCACCTGTTGCACCGACAGGCAAGCTCTACTTTCTAGCGTGTTATTTGATTTTCATGGACAATCTAATCAATACTATATTACAAATCTAATTTGGCTGTATGAATGAATACTAGTTTCATAGCAAGAAATTTGCTCTTCTCATGACATGGGGGTTCGTTGACTTCTGGCCGACCACATCATCCTCCATTGTTTTCTATATCTTGCACTTTTTCTCTTCTGCAATTTCAGCATGAGTTCTTGTAAACCACATTACATGTGAATAAATAGTCGATTGATTCCCCTTGCTGGTTGTTCTCCTAGTTGGCTTTGCAGTGTGATCTGTTGAAAGAGGTCCTTTGTGAAGGTCCAACAATCCTCGTTTCTAAGTGCTTTTCCCTTCTATCATCAGTTAACACTAACTATTTTCTGCATGCACAATTGTTTTGTACCTTTCTTATGCTATTGGTACTTTCTTCTTCAATTTTACCTATCATTTTCTGCCTTCTCTCTTACTTTTTTTTGTTCAAATAAAAGATAGCTTCCATTTGATGCTATTGGTATAATTCATTTTTTTCTTTGTTTTTCAGGTTACAATTTTTCCAAGTCTATGAAAGTTGCATGGAATATAAAGCTACCTGCTATGCAACTGGATGCAATTGCGAGGGAGCTTGCATGGATCCCAAGACTTGTGAATGTGCTAGGCTTAATGGTTTTGATTTTCCTTATGTGCACCGTGACGGTGGCAGGTAAAACTTTTGGAATAAGAAGTCATAATAGCTAATGCCATCCTCTTTAATCTTGTTGTTTAAGTTTCTTGCTTATTAACACACTGCCACTTCAATTCTAGATTGATTGAAGCCAAGCATGTTGTTTTTGAATGTGGTCCGAATTGTGGCTGTGGTCCAAGTTGCGTAAAGCGTACATCTCAGAGAGGATTGAGATATCGACTTGAGGTTTCTTATTACATTAAGAATAATTTCTTTGTTCATTTCTTTATTTAATCTTGTGATGAATTCTGATTGAAACATCTCTTGAATAAAATCCGACTGACCTGAATTGGCAGGTATTCCGTACTCCGAAGAAAGAATGGGCTGTTAGGTCTTGGGATTTTTATTCCTGCTGGTGCCCCAGTTTGTGAATATATTGGAGAACTCAAGAGGACAGAAGAGCTTGATAGCGTCTCTGAGAATAATTATGTTTTTGAAATTGATTGCATGCAAACTATGAGAGGGCTCGATGGCAGAGAGGTATAACTGACCTCTTTAGAGCATTGTGATTATCTAGCTTTATGTTTGAGGTTGAGTATTTTGTTCGGTCTGATAGTGACATCCAAAGGGTCCAATCCAACAATAAATTGAAGTTCATAGGGAATCGTTTCTTTTAATGAAACATCATCTTTCTGATCGGTGATATGCTTGGTTTTACTGCTGTGAAGTGATAAATTAGTTGTTTTTGCCTGCTTGTAGAATGTAATTAATGTTTTTCTTTTCCTTGGCAGAGGCAACAACAAGATGGATCTTTGCCGGTGATCCAAAATGTGGACAAAATTGATGACAGAGGTCAGAGAATGTACCAGATTTCTGCATTGATGCTGGTTCTATTCGAAATATTGGAAGATTTATCAATCATAGCTGTGAGCCTAACCTTTTTATCCAGTGTGTCTTTGAGTTCACATCACAATCTTAAACTAACTCGAGTGATGCTCTTGGCAGCAGACAACATCCCTCCTTTACAGGTAATTTTCCTCCAATTCTGATGTGTGGAGAGTGAATCACCTTTTAAATTTCTTGGGAACATGTTCAGCAGCAATTTATCTATTTTAGCATAGTTTCTTGTATGTTGCTTCAAAAATTATGATAATATTTGGAGCACTAGCCTACTTTTAGGTCCCATGCGTCATTGATATATCAATAGGTTTTACTAAGATTTCATTATATTTTCTTGAATTAGCGGGAGTTTGGAATGATTGGATACTATTTTCTATAATCTTGATTGCAGGAGCTTACTTATGACTATGGGTATGCCCTTGATAGCGTATATGGTCCTGATGGGAAGGTAAAAAGGATGGCATGCTAATGTGGAGCAGAAGGTTGCAGGAAGCGGCTAATCTAACTTCTAAGTGCTGAAATTGATGTTTTGTATGAATGTATGCATGTATGTATCTTCTGCATTGATTCTAGGTGCTGCCAGATGTTATGGATCTTTTTTGGCGACAATTTTTTGTTGCAAGTGTTAGAAATCTCATCTCCTCAGTCCCCTCGCCTCGCCTGTACAACAAATACACAAGATAATATATATCAGTTCATAGCTCAAGGGAATTGATGGAAAAGAAGAGCAGTAATTTTTTTGGTCGAAACCACTGTAATTTGTGCAGAGTTGTGATGGATTCATGGTTTTGGTTGTGGCTTATTCTTATGCACGGTAATAGTGCTTTTGCGATATCTATATATATTGGTCATCTTTCACCGTAACCTTGGTTTCTTTCTCTTCCTCTGAAAATTCAAAGCTTTCTCTCACTCCAATGATATGATTATTTGATGGTTAAGATGATGAACAAAATTCCTTCTCTTCTTCCAACTTGTTTGAGAGGTTAAAAGTCTTGAGAATAACATTTTTCACTAATACCATAACATGTATTTCATAATTACAAAATATAAAATACTCATCAAATTACCGATTTCTATATCAATCAAGTGAGAATAACCTTTTTCACTGTTGAAGGTCTTTGAAATATTTATCATGCAAAATTCACTGTTATTTCTGTTGTTATTTAACCCTTAAACTTTTAATTTCCTTCATCAACTTTCAATTTTAATATTTTAACCCCTAAATTTTTTCAGTCATCTTACCCAAAAAATAACAAGGAAAATCAAAGAAAAATAATGAAACTCTCTAAATAAACGTTGGATACATAAACATGCTTGCCCTGACGACATACTAAAACAATTACACGTCAGAATAGCATTAGATGATCAAAAGCTAATCATGCTACTCCGAGCAAGATTTCATTTGATATTGACGACCTTCTCGCTGGGAGCTGTTTCTGTTCTCAATGATTGTTTGGGGCTCATCTTCATCCATTGCGCAAACTCCATCAGTATCCCCAGCTGCAATTCCAATTGGCAAGCCTCTCTTATGCATGGGCTCCTTGTCAGTACCTTCCTGGGTTTGTTTTGGCTTACCGCAATTTTCTCCCATGACTACATCGCCGATTTTCCTCCCTGGTATAAAGGTTACTGGTTTTGTGAGATCACCTAGAGCATCATCGGCATGTGGTTCTGTACTATCTGACCTCCTGACCAGTTTAAGGAAATCCATATAGGCTGGCCGATTTGATTCATCATCAACATCACCAGTATATAAAGTATATCGAGTATACTTCGAAGGGTTCTGCATATAAGCTGGAATTCCAGACGGGTAATCCTGAGATAAAGTAGATACCTCATTGGAGACCATATCATCTTCCTCTGTCAAGAAAGCTTCCCCCAGAACATAGTTGGTTCTTTCAGGGCCTTCACTGCAATCACTTTTACAACATTCAGAATCAAAACGGACACATTTTTTATTTTGAATTTGACTTGGCACCCTTTCTCTTCAGAATTGGTTTCAGGTTACCATCCTCAAATCCGCTAATGTCAGCCTGCACGCCGACAGTTGCTACACAGTCAGACACATGCAATGAATCAATTTTTTTTAGCGGTTTCAGCATCTTCTTCATCTTCCTTAAGCCTAAGTTTTGCAGCGATGGGATTGGTACGTGGATCTCTACTGAAATCCTTGAACACAGTTGGAAGTACATTGCCAGAATCCACATCTATGTCATAATCATTTACATCCTTCATGTAAAGACGTTCTCCGTTCTTAACCCTGCCAACAGAAACTTTATCATACGCATCTTCCTCTTCCTGCACAAGAAACCCAAAAAGATAATCAATAACAGAATGTCAGATAAGAGTCAGACCCTAAGTCTGCGAAATTCTAGCAACTCTGACATATCATATGACAATACAACTCTTAACAAGTGAAACTGATGCATCTGTCATCCACAGTACACTCAAATGCGTTTTCTGGTTATTGGCTTGTGAGTTCTGCAACTTTTATATCTTTTATATTCCCTACTTGCAATTAAATTTTGATATGAAGGCAAACAAAAGCAAACTTGGATATGAAAAATTAAACCAATTCTCTATTAACATTTTTTCTATGGAGATGATTGAAATAACTCCAATTCAATTCTTCTACGTGCTACTCGTGGAAAATTCATACAAAGGTTGAAATTTGAAATCGTGAAAGATAACATTTTTAGGGGCAAAAATATATTCCAATGCTGACATCCAACTAGCTTAAACATTCCATCCGAATAAATTGAGGGGGAAAAGAGTGAAAAGGAAAAGTAACCTCATAATCAAGTGTACAGTCCCTTCCAATGGAAGACTTAATCTCCCACTCTTCATCATTGTAATCCTCTGGCTTAGCCTATTTACTAGAGGAGGCACGAGCTTCTTCTTCCTCGTCGTCTAGGTCATCGAGATCCTTCTCCAGCTCCGCACCAAAATTAATGGCATTGTTCTTGTCCTTTGGTGGAAAGTTGTGGAAGAAGTCCTCGTCCTCGTCCTGCTGGAGAGTCTTTTTGTCTCGGTTCCACTCTCGTTTCTCGATTTCGTCGTCGGCGAGGGTCCAAAGAGAGCTCAAAGGCAGCGATCTGGAATTAAAAGAAGCATCGAGGGAGCCGAAAACTTTGCCGACTCGGGCATTGAAGCTGTCTTCCATGTTGGATAATTAGAATGAAAATTCAAGTAAATAGGGTTTTGTGTATGGAAAATTGGGGATGGGAAGAATGAATGATAATTGATAACCATATAAAAATACGGAGTGCACGCTATAAGTATCGGCCTAACTGAGGTCCATGTTCATGATTCTAGCTGAGATTAAAACTGATGATTATGAGGTTAATAAAAATGACATGTACTGTTAATTAAAAAACACTTTAAATATTTAAATAAAAATAATATATCTAAATATTTATTTTTTAAAAAAAATATTTTGATACTTATTTTGACAAAATGATAATTTTATGTATTTATTTTAATTAAAAATATTTTACACTTGGATTAGAAAAGATGATATATTTTAAACATTTACTTATGATAGAAGCTTAAATAAAAAATTATTCGAACATATTTAATGATAAATTTACTTTACCCATTACAAAGGTATAAAAATGGATAAATAAGCGTGGGTAGGGCATGCCCAATAATTTATAGAGCATAAAACTCCGGCTGATAAAAACAATGTCAGTTGATTTTATAGGACTCTCACCGCACCGAACCATGCGATCCAAAGGGCAGCACAACTCAGCAAAACAAGTGGCTTAAACATGCCAGACTGATCCTAAAAAAAGTACTATTTAGGCTCTGATTATCGACTCCTAATGAAACCACACAGACCAACCACTGCACTTAAACACATCGCTTCGCTTGCACCCATCTCCCTCCAAAATGTCGAAACTTTCATCGACGCCCGAAGCATCAAAACGGGTTTCGATCGAACCACATGCCGTTCCAACTTTATGGTTGGATAGCTCCTCAGAAAGGGCAATCTCTCGGAAGCTCGTCAGTTGTTCGACAAAATGGCAGGAACACTGTATCTACGAACATGATGATTTCGGGTTATGTCGAATCAGGAGATCTTTTGAGTGCTAGGGACATGTTTGATGCCATGCCTTATCGAACTGCGGTTACTTGGACCATCATGATAGGTGGGTACTAGTAGAAGAGTCAATTCCATGAAGCCTTTAGGCTTTTCGCTGAGATGCGAAGACATGATACACAGCCCGATCCTGTGACTTTTGCAACTCTTTTATCAGGTTGCAATGACGCCGAGGCGGACAAGAAATTGATTCAAGTTCATGCTTGCGTGATTAAGTTGGGTTACCATTCCAGTCTCGTAATATACACAATTCACTGGTTAATTCTTATTGCAAAACTAATCACCTTGATTTGGCTTCTCGGGTTTTTATTGACATGCCTGAAAGAGATTGTGTTTCTTTTAATGCATTGATCAATGGGTTTGCAAAAGATGGTCTAACTGAAGACGCAATAACCCTCTTTCTGGAGATGCAAAATTGTGGTATAAAGCCTTCTGATTTTACTTTTGCTGGGGTTTTAACTGCTGCTGTTAGATTAAATGACTTGGACTTTGATGCAGGGGGATCCGAGACAGATGATGTTGAGCTGTCAGATTGCACGTTGATGGCGCTGAGATACCATGAGTTGGCAGATCAGCGCAAAGGCGGGAATTGATTGTGACATGTTCCTTATTGGGGTCGTTTTGAGTATGTTTCAGTCTTTTGGCCATAACTTTGGCTACAGGTGTCAGAATCGCGCATAAGACCCCAATCCGGAAAGCTCTTTTCGACGCGCACGCTTTCCACATTGTTATTTTTCAATGTGGCCTTTTTTTCAACCTCAAATTCTGCCGTTTTCCCCTCCGAATCACTAGATTTAGTTATTTTTTTACTATTTATGGTAATATTTCGATTGTTAATTAGGAAGTCAATTTAAATCCGATTTAGGCCGGATTTTTGGGAGATTGCTTATTTTATTTCGAATTTCAATTTAGAGTGATTTTCGGAATTTTGCTATTTTTGGCAAAATTCGAATAAAGACGATTTTTTTGCTATAACAGTCCGGCTTGTGGACTGCTTTTTGGCATTTGTTGGATTTTATAATATTTTATTAAACACTAGAGACTTTTTTTTCTCTGGTTTCTTTGCGAATTTTCTCTTGTGAATCGTCTGTCGGAACTAGCCTACAGGATAATCACTATTCTGTCTGACGTCAGACTTGGGGCAACAAATTCATTGATTTTTGGTGAAGACCGGGTTTGTTTGCAATGTCTTTGTGGGAAATGCATTGCTTGATTTCTACTCGAAGCATGATTGTTTAGTTGGAGTCAGGAAGTTTTTCGGCGAGATGTCAGACTTTGATGGCATTTCTTACGACGTAATCATCACATGCTATGCTTGGTTTGCACAGCATGATGAAGCTATTAGACTCTTCCGTGAATTACAGTTTACATGCTTTAACCGGCGGCAATTCCCATTTGTAATCATGTTGAGTATAGCAGCTAATGCACCAGACCTGAAAATGGGGCAGCAAATCCATTCCCTGGCTATCGCGACTACAGTTGCTTCAGAACTTGTGGTTGGGAATTCTTTAGTTGACATGTATGCAAAATGTGGCAGATTTGAAGAAGCTGAAAAGATATTTAGGACTCTGGCCAAAAGAAGCACAGTTCCATGGACTGCCATTATCTCAGGCTACGTTCAGAGAGGATTCAATGAGGAAGGCCTGAATCTGTTCAATGAGATGCATAAATCTGGTGTAAGAGCAGATCAAGCCACATTTGCTAGCATCTTAAAAGCATCTGCTAATTTGACTTCACTATCACTGGGGAAACAGATTCACTCATTTATAGTCAGATCATGCTTCATGTCAAATGTTTTTTCAGGAAGTGCACTTCTGGATATGTACGCAAAATGTGGCTCCATAAAAGATGCTATTCAACTTTTTCAGGACAAGCCTGAAAGGAATATAGTCTCTTGGAATGCCTTGATCTCAGCCCATGCTCAAAATGGGGATCCTAAAGCCACCCTTGACACATTCGAAAAGATGGTTCAATCAGGTTTCCAGCCGGATTCCGTCAGTTTCCTCAGTGTTTTATCTGCTTGCAGTCACTGTGGACTTGTTCAAGAAGGGTTGAGATATTTCAGAACCATGACTGAAATGCATGATCTTGTTCCAAAGAAAGAACACTGCGTCGATGGTTGATATGTTATGCCGGAGTGGACGTTTTCATGAGGCACAGAAGATGATGGCTGAAATGCCATTTGAACCTGATGAGATTATATGGTCATCGGTTCTAAATTCTTGTAGGATACATAAGAACCAAGAATTAGCTATGAAAGCAGCAGATGAGCTATTCCAAATGGAGGTGCTTAGAGATGCTGCTCCTTATGTCAGTATGTCTAATATCTATGCAGCAGCCGGTCAGTGGGACAATGTTGGGAAGGTAAAAATGGCAATGAGAGAGCGCGGAATTAGAAAGGTTCCGGCTTATAGCTGGGTTGAAGTAAGACACCAGCGTTATGTGTTCTCAGAAAATGACATGTACATCCTCAGATGGAAGAAATCCGGAAAAAGATCGATATATTGTCGGAACAGACGGAGAAGGAAGGTTACAGGCCTGATACAAGTTGTGCCCTTCATGATGTAGACGAGAAAATGAAAATTGAGCCTCTTAAGTACCATAGTGAACGGTTAGCAATTGCATTTGCGCTGATACGAACACCCGAAGAATCACCAGTACTCGTGATGAAGAACTTACGGGCATGCACAGACTGCCATGCTGCAATCAAGGTAATCTCAAAGATTGTTAGAAGGGAAATCACAGTGTGGGATTCAAGCAGGTTCCATCATTTTAAGGATGGAATCTGCTCTTGTGGGGATTATTGGTAGTTTAAACTTCATACAAGAGATACTGCCTTGTTGATTGGCCTGATATTCCATTGAATTATTGATTTCACCACTGTGTAAGATCTCTCTAGTGGCCGATAGTAATAGTGACCCATTGTTTTTAGGGCTGTAAGTGAGATAATGTATATTATAAGTTATTCGAGTTTGATTTGATCAAAATTCAGTCAATTTTTGAATCGAATGGATTAACCTCAAACTCATCTGAAGTGTTTAACAAGTCAAAACGAACAATACTTAATATTTGATTCAAAAGCTTGAAAATAATAATATATTAAATTTTTATTTTTTTTAAATTAAGAGTTAAGAGTTACTTTTGTCCCTATATTAGTAGATATAACTTATCATCTGTGTCTTATTATATTTTCACATCACTTTATGCCTCAAAATTATTTACTTGCATTAATATTTAAAATATTTGTTTAGGGTTTTAATTGGGATTTATGATTTAGACTTTTAAGTTTAAGATTTAAAGTTGTTAAAATTTAAGATGAGGCAATTAAACAACTTCAATAACTAAATTAATGTAAAAATACTATAAGAATAAAAATGATAAATTGAACCTATACAAAAGTAAAAACAACCTTTCAACCTTAAATTATTAAAAATATAAACATGTTTTTTAAAAATGTTTTATATGCTATTTTTTAAATGTAAAATAAGGTTTTATAAGTTCGAATTCGAATTTAAACTTCAATCATTTGAACTCTAACAATGTTTCGAAATTCAAGTTTTTTCAAACCGAATGGAACTTCAATTTTTAATCTCAGTTTAAAAAATTTGAAGTTACGAAATTTTCGGAGAGTGAAATTCAATTTTGTACTTCAAATTAAGCTTAACAATACTCGACGTGGACTGGTCTAAAATTCTAAATCTCTAATTGACTAATCGTTTCCATTTTATAATAATTCAGTGGTGAAACTTGCAGATAGCTCATTCACATAATATGATTCCATTGATCTTCTCCTCTATCCATTTCTAACACACCATTGAACTACTCTTCAAAAGAAACCAAATCCCACATAAAAGCATTACTTCTTTCCAAGAGAAGGAAACAACAAGGCACGCATAACAATAATAAAAGGAAAACAAAATTGAAACTAATAAAGGTGTTTTTATAGTGATTATCATTACTTGGATCTCTTGTTAAGGAAATCATCAGGGACAACTTGAAGCAACTTCTTTTGCTTGGATTTGGCAATCTTCTTCAGAGTCTTAGGATTTGTAATCTTCTGAAACTTAGTTCCGGACCTCAATATGTTCTCTTTCTTCTTCTTCTCCCTCTCCTCTCTCTTCTTCCTCTTCTCCACCTTGTTTTGCCTTATCTCTTCCTTCAATTCATTAACCCTCTCTCTATAAGCTCTCTTTATCTCCTTTTGCCTCTCCCTCTCCTCCAGATTCGGCCTCTTTATACTCACGTGCTTCGCTGACGCACGCTGCTTTCTAGGTTGCTTCCAGTTCCGACCCGACACCCTTCCGGCGATCACGCCATCGTAGGTGGGTTGACCGAAGGTAGGTTTGTTGGGGTCTTCAGAGGAAGACACGGCTGAACGTTTTGCGGGTGGGGGACAAGAATCATCGACATCCATGGAGGCAGCGACTACGGCAGATTCGTTGACATTGGCAGTATCGGCAGAGATCTGAGATTCTTGGCGCTTTCGCTTGTAAGTTTTGCCGCCGAAGCCTTCATCAAGGCGGCGAAAATCAATAGTGCAAGCCATGATGTGGGTTTGGTTCTGTGTGAAAAACCCTAGAAAGAATTGGATTGGCCTTACCGATGAGATTGAGAGAGTTATATAAGGGTGGATTTGACTTGGGCTATTTTGTTGCCATCACAATAACTCCGCCCATTAAACGGTTATTGGGCTGGATGGAGTGAGTCTCGGTAAGATGTCGATCCCGCAGTTATGGATAGGGGTGAGCAAAACTCGACTAAAAAAATTATATTTTAATTTTGAGTTTTTCAAGTTGAGTTATTCGATTCAAATCAAATTATTAATTTGATTTTTAAGTTTGAATCGAGTTAAAATTTGAAATTTTCGAGTTACTCAAAAAATAAAAAATTTAACTATGTATTCTGACAGTTATAAGATTTAATCCCTTATTTCATTATTCCTAAATTTCCTCCTTCATTGTAAGTTTATTTTAACCAAATTTAAACTGCGTGCTCCTAAATCATTGTAGAAAATATGTGTACTTTCAATTCCTCTTTTCGATAACAAGTTTTCTATTTTGCAATTTAATCCCTCAATTTTTTATAGTTTCCTTATTTTTTTTCTTCAATTTATCCTTTATTTTAAGTATTTTTTACCAAGTTTCAGCCACTTACTCATATACCATTATATATAACTATTCAATTTTTTTTACTAGAAATGTACTCTCCTTTTTATTTAGACCCTTAACATTATATTTTACTTAATTTGGTATTTGAATGTAAATTTGCAAATTCGTTCTTCCCATCAATTCATTGACTCTTTTATACTCTCATCAATATTTTACCCTTAAAATAAAGAAAATATAATATTGTAAATATATTTTATAATTTTAGATTGTATTTGATATATTAAATAACATTATAATATGAAAAGAACATGAAATATATATATATCTTATATGGTTAGAGAAAGTCAAAAAATTAGAATTAATCCTTACCATAATATTATAAATAATTACAATAAAATTAGCTTAGAAACTTGAATAACTCGACTCAAATTTCTTAAACTCGACTAAAAAAATTCAAGTTAAGTTCGAATTATTTAATAAGATTAGTCAATTCGAATAACTCAATTTTTTTAACTCAACTCGACTCGATTGGATCGAATGCTTACCCCTCATGGATATAAAATTTCAAACTATTTTATCTCGTATTCAATAGGATTAAAATTATTGTCGTGTCATTATCTATATAGATCATGAAATTCACTTCTATACTCGTCCCACAACTTGCCTCATATAATATTTTCATAAGTATCGATTAAATAAATATAAATTATTTTTAATAAAAAAGTATAAAATATATATCATTTGGATTCTCGTCATATATGTGATATTATTTTAATTGTCATCACTTTTAAAAAAAAATAACAAGACATTATAATCATTTAATTGGTAAATTAAAATATAACTTCGGATTTGGGGTTATTTTATAATTTAAGAGAAATTAGGGTTTTTAAAATAAATATAATAATATCTTTAATATTTTAAAAAAAATAAATTTAAAAAACATCATATTGTGACATGTGCCACTTAACGGCAGAAATTAATGCTGTTGAAGACCCGGACACCTAAATGGGTAACGTTTATAACGTTAGGCACCTGGATGAGTCAAAAAATAGTTTAGACACCTATTTGGAAAGAACAGTATAATTTGGGCACTTATTTTGGTATTAAGCCATTTTTTATTTATGTTTATTGCGTATATTGGGCAAAAGAAGATGATGGGGGGCAGGTGGGGATGAGTACAAGGTTATACTCACGTCTGTCTCACCATCTATAATAAGTCTAATTTTTAGCATCATCCCTGTTTCATCACATGTGAAACTCATCTCTATCAACTGGGTGTGAAGTAAAATGAGTCCTCACGAATCCTATCCCACTAACATGATTAACATCCATAACGATTAAACATAACGATTCTTGACTCTTGAAACATAATAACTGAGGAGGTTTTCGGGAGCCGTTTGTGCTTATCAGATCTACTAATATTAACTCAATTCTTAAAAAAAATCTCTAGAATGTCTGAATGATTTAGTAAATCTTTATAATTAGTATAGTAGTTTAGATTTTAAAAATAGGAGATGATGCAGAGTTTGAATTCTTTAAAATTTAATCTTGTAGATAAATTTTAACCTGAGATGTTAATGTAATTTGATTTGTCCCGTTGGATGTAAAGGGACTTAATTATAAGCAGAGACGTTTTGGGTAAAAGCATATCCCTTGGAAGAAAAGTACACCGTAGCAGGCCCAAACACTCTAATTACATCATCCATGCCCTTGCGAGATTTTGTCCAAGTTGACACCACGTAAAGGAAGGCGCGAATCGTCATCCGCACCTTAGTTGAACATCTGACATATTCTGACAATACGTGGATCGTCATTCGCGCCTTAACATTTTAAAAAATATATATTTTAAAAACTTAAAAAATAAAACCATAGAGACTAATATCATAATTTAATACATATTAGTTTCATGAGTTGAAGAACTTAATGGGGTTAGCTTATATAGACATATTGGAGTGTTTAGGTTATGTTTCTTGATAATGTGGGATAAAAGCTAAAAGGTATATTTCTTGACGATGTGTTTAGGTTATATTTCCATGAGTTGCTTTCGATCATTTTCATTACATTTTTATTTTAATTATATATTTATATATATATATAAATGTAATAAGAAATTAATAAATTATTATTTGTTTAATTTTTAAGTTACTTTACATCAATCCAAAAAAATAAAAGTGAAAAAATAATTAGGGTATGATCTCTTCTTTCAAATGCAAAACATGAACAAATTATCATCAAGATGTTTTCATGCTAACATGAACAAAGATCTACGCCTGCTCTCCCTATTACCATCTATGTATTAGCTATAAAGATTTGATATTATTTTAATATTATTTTTTTACTTTTATTTTTTGGTTTGATTTAAAGTAACTTAAAAATTGAATAAATAATAATTTATCAACTTCTTATTATATTTATATGCATATAATTGAAATAAAAATGTAATGAAAACGATAGAAGGCAACTCATGGAAACATAATCTAAATACATTGTCAAGAAATATACCTTTTAACTTTTATCTCAAACACTCCAATATGCCTATATAAGCTAACCCCATTAAGTTCTTCAACTCATGAAACTAATATGTATTAAATTACAACGTTAGTCCCTAAATTTTATTTTTTAAAGCATATTTTTTTAAAATGCATCTGCGCCTTCCCTTATGTGGCGTCAGTTCGGATAAAACTCCCCAAAGGTGCGAATGGGGATCCACACCTTGTCAGAAAGGGTGCTAGATAGGTAAAATTAGGATCCGCGCCTTGTCAAAAAAGATACTAGATCAGTAAAATTAAGAGAAAAGGGTCTGACAGGTAATTATTACCTGTCAGGGTGATATTTTGGTAAAATCTCCCCGTTAATTAGCTTTCTAATCTATACCATAGCAGTTTTGTCTGCTCTCCTTTTTGGATTTTTTCCCTTAAGAAATATTAGGATTTCATCTACCAAAGCAATACAGCACATGTAGCATATTCATGGGATGGACCCTGTTCCATATTGATTGTTAAACCCTAAACCTTAAATCCAAGCCCTAAGACGATTTATTGTATTCAACGAGAACAGCAGCAGAACCAACCATCACATATTATCATTTATCAGTACCGGCGCTCATTGTAAAGAGTTTATGAATCTGCTACAAGTCTTATAGAATTGAGATGGAATTAGAGTTTCAAAAAGGCAACATCTAGCAATGTCACCAATAATTGGCTATCTAAATAGCTACTCATCAAAATCATTCATAAAGAATTAACATTTCTCATCATCAATATGCAGAATCACATTGATCTAATTCAGGGAGATCACTTTCAAAGAAAGTTGAATGAAGAGCCCTCACACACTGCTCCGCTTCATTGTCGTGTACTATCAATGATATGTTAACCTAACAAGTGCCAACACAACTCTGAGTTACGCGTACATCACGATAAATAAAGTTAGTAAATATCATGCCATTGCTAACATGATCAACTGACCTTAGATGCACCCTGAGAGATCATTTGAACATTCACTCCATTGGCCCTTAAAACGTGGAATGCCTGTCATGACATTCAATTATCCATGTTACCGATGTTTATTTTTGCAAACACAATTTTCATCCATTGGCAGTATTGACAGACTATAGCATATGCAGCAAGAGAGAGCAGACAGATTGAAACAAACAGATTTCTACAAACACAAGTAATCCGCAAGGGCCCCTTGGAAATTGCAGCAAAGAAGAGCTCCATGTTTGCTTATTCTGAATATCTTCAATTAAAACTGGAAGATTATTTACAAGTTTTAAGCTCCTTTGCATGCAATGTGATATATAGGAGTACCTTCTCAAGTATAAGTGAGGATCTCTGGACATTGCCAATGAGAGAAATGATAGATCTGTGCTGAAGAAGATTGACAACAGCAATTCTTTCAAGTTCTTCTACAACATGGTCAAGTTCCTGTCAAGTGATACAAACAGAGATGTTAAAGACAGTGAAAATGGTTCAGAATCTCTCCGCAGACAGGCATAAGATCTGTACGAGGTAGTATCAATTAAAGCATGAAGAATTGAACCATACGCTTGCCTGCTGAATTAACTCTCTGCTCCAAAGTTTTGATGGATCCAAAGTCAAAGAAATACTGACTTCACTAGTAGCAACAACATCCACTGAGATACCTAAATCTTCAAAGATCGAAAATACCTGCACAGACAAAATGATACGAATCAACTTCACAAGAGAAAAAACGATGGACAATTACCACTAAAATTAGGAATGTCCTCAAACCTTTGCAAGAAAACCAAATTGACCAAGCATGCGTGTGCTGACAATATCCAGCATGGTGACATTCCTTTTCAACACTATGCTGGTGAGTACTGCCTGCAATATGGTGGAAATTGTTAAAGCAGTTCAAACTTCTTTAAAAAAAACATTACACAAGCAACCAGCCACTCCATACCTTACTCATATCTCTATTCCTAGTAATGAGAGTTCCAGGAGCATTTGGATTGTAAGAATTTTTAACCCTAACAGGAATATCACCCTCTCTAGCTGGCCTCATGGATTGTGGATGCAGAACCTGAAGAAGGGCATGATAGCCATCCAAATTCACTCAGTTTCCCATGCTTCAATCATGTAAATGATAACTACTTCCAAGGATAGAGGAGAAAAGAGAAGTCATGCACACATCTATGAATGTGTTTTCATCAAAGTTAGATCATTATTAAGAAAAAAAAGAGGGAAACAAAAACAGCAAAGCAATTATAGCACCTGAGTTCAGCTGCCTCGTCAAATGTCAGATATGGGACAGGTTCTGCATGTGGATATATGTTCGGGTCACAGGTTAAAACACCATCAACATCTTTCCATACCTGTAATGAACAAAAGAATACTGTTATAACTTTTTCTAAAGAAAGGAACACCATACTATAACCAAGGTATAAACTTGAAAGCACTTGTTTTTGCTACAACTTTGGGTCTCCAGTACATATTGCACTTATAGATGCATGTTGTATGAACATGGTGGCATCCATCCAGAAAATGATATGAAAAAGAATATGGCACTGCCTATCATCACACATCGGCATGTTTATGGCATACATATTCAGAACCTGGACATGCACTGACCTGAATTTCTTGCAACCCCAATGCTTTTCCGATAGTTGTGGCTGTCAAATCACTACCACCCCTACCTAAAGTAGTAATTGCACCAGATCTCCATCCCTACAATCAGAAGTTACCCAGATAAGAAGCAATTACCAAAAGATCCTTCCAAGAATCGCCTATTTAAGAATGTAACCACTTCAGAAAGACATACAGCATTTCTACCTTCCCGAGGAAACCAGTGACAATTGGGATTGCAGGATCACTGGTCCAATCTTCATTTAATCTTTTTGCAACAGCTGGGTATGTTGCTTCCAAAATATCCGCATTTGTGAAGTCATCAGTGGTAATGAAACCAATTTCAAAGGCATCATACTGCATACAGGAAACAGACATTTAACTTTAGGATTGGGAAACAGACATCAAGGGATGTTTTACTAAGAGGATTTCCATGATGAAGGTTAAAAAACTGGTTAAATTATTTGATGATTAGACCAACACATACAGATTCTACATATAGGAAAACGAAGATGAACAACATACTTGACGGGCCTTAACACCGATTTTATTCAAATATGCTGCAAAAATCCTCGTAGACATGCACTCCCCAAATGAAACTAAATAGTCTTTTGTTCGTAATGTTAACTCTTTCATCATAGCAATTCCCTTTAAGAGCTGCTCCAGCACTTCCAGGTGACCTACAAAAGGGTTGTTCATGCAAAAAAGCATGACAGAAACCAGCATAAGTAACCCTGAGCTAAAGAACAGAAGAAGAGACATCAACAGGAAACTAAACGAAGAGATAAGTTTCTTGAGGTTAGACAAGAAATAACATTTGATGTCAACTCAATAGTAGATTATAAACTCACCATCAACAATTGACCTTGCCACTCCAAGCTCATCAGCCGTCCTGGATTTTAAAGTTGACAAGAAGAGATACCAAATTTAAATAATAACCCTTTATCTTTAAAACCAACACCCAAAAGAGTGAAAAAAAAGGAAATAAAAATCCTTTCAATTGCTTTGACCTATGATGAAGCTCCTGTATAAAGCTCAACTCTTCTAAACCATCTACATTAGTGACATCACAGCTAACAGCCTTTTCTCCAGCCTAATCATCAAGCAAAAACCAACTTCTTAGCAAACCCTTTACTTCTACTGTCTAAGAAATTAATGGTTAAAAAACAAAAGATAAAACAGTAAATTAAGTGAGGATTACCAGCAAAAGCTTATTGGTAGTTTTTCCCATTGCAGAAAGGACAATGACTGGTCTTTCATTGGGGAAACTGAGTATAAGGTCAGCAACCTCTCTCATTCGCTCGGCCGAAGCCACTGAGGAACCACCGAACTTCATCACGCACGTCAATTGATTCTCCGCTTCACCGAAACTTACAGCCTCAAACTCATTCCTTTGAATAACATCCACATTTCCCCCTTGGCAACTAACTCTAAATACTATACTTTCACAACAACGTCTTGCGCTGATACATAAAGAATTCGAAGGGTTAAACGCAACAAAACTAAGCAGAGTTGGCGACACCCATTGGCGTTTTAAAGAAGTCTGCTTTGGGATTGAATGAGACGGAGCAGGATATCGAAACGAAGCCGACATCTTGCGGTCAACGGAACTCGTAAATTAGTTGCTTCGACGAATTATAACCGATAAATAAACAGTATAGATCCTCCAAAGAACCTGATTGGAAAGCATATGCAATATCAGAAGAAGAAGAAGAAATAGTTAAACAAAGATGAGAAAAAAGTGCAGACCTTTGAAGAACCGGAAAGAATGATAATACCGATAATGCAGACGATGTGTTTTTACTTGTATCGGTTTATCGAAATGAAACCTTTGGTAGAGTTGAAGGAATACTAGCAGCCAAACAGTGTGGGAAAAGAAACAAATGGTTGGTAAGAGCAAAGACCAGACCGCCGCCTCCCTCCCTTATTATTACCATTATATTTGTAATTTGATCTGACGGTAATGGCGCAATCTATTCGATTTCGAGGGCTCTCACTCTCTTCTCCTCTTTTGCTCCATTTACTTATTTTTAGTCATCTCTCGTATGTTAATTTCAAGGGTAAATTACGTGTATAGTCACTAAATTAAAAGGGTGGATTTATTTTGATTATCAAATTATAACTTTTACTAATCAAATCATTTCATTGTTTAAATGATTAAACTCTTAATCAATAGCCGTTTATGAAAATATTGATTTGATAGTTAATTTATATAATTATATATTTAATCTTCATTACTTATATAATTTATCAATTCAATTCAACAAATTTATTTCTCTCATTCCAATTTAATCTTAATTTTAATTTATTTAATTAAAAAAATTCCTCTTAAACCAAGTGATTGTCTTCACTCAACGAACAATGCTTTTAAAACCCCACTTTTTCCAAGTTTGTTTTTCTCTGTTCTTATTTCGATTCTTTAATTTTCGTATTACCATTTGATTCGAGAGATAATTTATTGAATTAAAAATTAAGATTTATTTTTTCTAATTAAATTGTAAGATAAAATTTATTCAATTAAATTAAAATGATAAAATTTGTAAGTAATGAGGATAAAAACATATTTATACAAAATATATTATACAAATTTATTTAACAATCAATTCATTCCTATTGACAATCAGTAATTTGATTGATATCATTTAAATAATTAACTTGTTTGACAAAATTTATACTCCCTTCATTCTATTAAAATTATTTTTATTGACTTTTTTTTTATCAAATTTATTTAATTTTAACTTTTTATTATATAATTTTTTTGTTAATAATATAAAATATATTTAAATCAATTAGTTTTCAAAAATATATTTTATAAAATTTAGTTATATAAATTTTTTAAAATTTAATAAAATAACTTTAATTGAGACAAAGGAATAATTTAAGGGTAAATTCCATAAATGGTTACTAGTATTTGAGGAAACATTTTATTTTTCCACTAAACTTTTAAAAGTAACAAATTAATCACTAATATTATCGATTTATAACAAATCAATCCTTCGATGTTATCATTGTTAATGTGGGTGAGGAAAAACTTAGTTGGTCCGTTGACCGTCACACTAAAAGACCACTTGTGTTCAACGGTCACCTCTTCTCCAAAAAAGAAAACTTAATCTCTAAATCTAATTTACTCTGTTTCCATTAATTCTTTTATTCAAATCATCATTTTATTGGGGGGTTTTGACCCATGATTTAGGCGATTGTGAAGTTAATGGAGCTTGTAAACAGGGAGAAATGCCGAGAAGGCCAAATTTGTTAAGAACAAGGGGCAATGGCAGGTTCTGCCTCTTCCTATGTCTCTCCTCTATAGTCCACATAGGACGACCTCGCGGCCTACAAATCGTGTGTTAAGTTCTCGCTCCCTCCAACATGCGAGATACGTTCGACGTGGGCGCACTTTCCAGATAAGCCAATAAAACAATTGGTTAAAATGACCTCGCACATTGCGAAGCGCTAGGCAGCTTTTATGATCCAAAATATTGCGAGATTTATAGGGGACCTTACGAGGTTCTTTCAGATTACCTTAACCCCTTTAGTGTCCATAACCTTGTTCGGAAACTATTTTCAGTTGGGAAACTGATTTTTTTTATTTTTAATTATAAACGTTTTGTCTTGCAATTTATCTTTAAGGAGACTATAATATCATCATATATAAGACATTTTAAGTGGGATAAAAATGACGTTGAAAATTGTTAGAAATCATGATTTTGTGAAGGAAGAAAAAAATGGTTTAATAAACATATTGGAGTGTTATTTATGGCTTGTAAATATGAGTGATTTCAGAATTTATATGCTTAGAGGTATAGTATTGCAACTTATATTTATGTTAAGACTAATTTGGTCACAAAAGAGATATTTTAATGGGGTAAAAATTGTGTTGGAAAAAGGTTGGAATGCATGATTTGGTGCATGAAGAAATCAAAAGAAATTGAAAACTAAGAAATATGTGTTGTTAATTAAAAAAGAAATAATGCAAAAAGCTCATTTAATTGATACATGGACCTAAGCGATTGGGATATTTTTTTCATCGCGTGTTCGGGATTCCTACATATAGAACATAATTTTGGTTCTTGATGTTCGACCAAATCCTCGTCACAAAAAATTTGGGTTGACCGTGGACGACTGATTTTTTTCTTCGTAGTGCATAATCTGGCACATAATCTGACCAGTTTTTTAATTCAAATTTTAAAATTTTCAAAATATATTATATTAATTTTTTATAAAATATCTATTTTAATTTCTATACTTATATATTATTATATTTTAATTATTTATTATATATAATTAATAATAATAATAATAATAATATTATTATATTTATTTATTATAATATAATATAATTTTTCATTATTTCAAAATTTATAAAATATATTATAATTATTTTTATAAAATATATATTTTAATTACTATATTTATATATTATTATATTTTAATTATTTATTATATTTGATAATTAATATTATAATATTTATTTATTATAATATAATTTTTCATTATTTCAAAATTTACAAAATATATTATAATTATCTTTTATAAAATTTCTATTTTAATTACTATATTTATATATTATTATATTTTAATTATTTATTATATTTAATAATTCATATTATTAATTATTATTATTATTATTATATTTATTATAATATAATTTTATTTCTACATTTCAAATTAGGTTGTTATACATTACACAAAATATCCTCACTCTTTACAGGCTGTGAGATCCCCTATAAATCTCTCGATATTTGAGATCATAAAGGTTATCTCGCGCTTTACAATATGTGAAGTCATTTTATCCAATTGTTTTATTGACTTACTTGGAAAGTGCGCCCACGTAGGAGGTATCTCATGTGTTGGAGTGTACGAGGACTTCACACGTGGTTTGCAGGTCGCTAAGTCGTCCTATGTAGACGATGTGAGGATTATTCTTCAAAATAATCTATGGAGGATCATATTTTTTTAAATAATTATTTATTTAGGGTTTTTAAAATAAATTTGCCGTGGATGTTTATGAGATACTCTCCCATGTGGGAAATGAACAGTGAAAATGACCGGACAACACTAGGCCATACGGATTTACTCTTACCGGAGCTTCTGATCCATGCATCAGTTTTGACCCTTGCTACCACCGCTCCCTTGTCCACAAGAAGAAGATGATTGAACTTGACCCAGTAGTTGAGTAGACCATTTGTTCCCATCACATCACTTCAAATCGTTATATTTACTCCCTACCTCCTCCGTTAGTTGAATCATGTTTGATTCTAGCTGGAGGATTGGCCTCCATGATCGCAGCATTGGACTTTACCTCATGTTTTAGCTCCACCATTCCAACCCTGCTCAGGAGAAACAACAGCATAGAAGATAACGCTGTTTGGAGAAAAGAAAAAAAATGTCCGAAAATAATTAACGCTAGAAAGAAGGCTTGAACCTCCGACCATATGATTAACAGCCACACACTCAAATCAACTGAGCTATTCCAGATTTTGCTTACGTATCCACACAAAATTTATTTATTCTTAATTAATAATTAAAAATCCATTAATTTAGCAACCTTAGATAAGAATCGTAGAAGACTACGTCTTTTAATTATTTATCTTAAGCTACACTATTATAAGCATAATCTCCTTCTATTGTGATAAATATATATAGAAAATTAGAACAAATAAATTTCAGGAGTTTTTGACCCATAGTGTATACTATTATTTGAACTGGTTTTTTTCAAATACAGTCCCACCTAGCAATGATGCATAAAATAAAGGTTAATTTCTTCTTGGGTAAAAGAAAAAATTCATTTAGTTTTAAGTGTTGACAGAAGAAGCAACTTTTTATAGGGCCTTGTATTTTGGCCTGGAGTTGGATAGACTTTGAAAGGAATCACATTTATCGAAATCTCCATAGAGATGTTAGTTGAATCATACGCGAAGAATATATGAGGTGCAAATCAAATTGATTTCTGAATGGAAAGGAAATCACATGAAGACAAGATTTGATGCTACTGTTGTTATGGTTGTTTGTTTGGGGTCCAACAAAAGGTAATTTATATTAAAACTTCAAATAAATAATTATTTAAAGAATAAGATCCTCTAAAAAATTATTTGGAAGAATAACCCCAAATCATCCACATCGGGCGACATCTCGGTTGCAAACGCGTGTTAAATCCTCGCACCTTCCAACACACGAGATACATTCGACCTTTGCACATTTTTCAGGTAAGCCAATAAAAATTAGATAAAATAACTTCGCGTATTGCGAAGCGCGATGTAACCTTTATGATTCAAAATATCGCGGGATTTATAGGGGACCTCACAACTGCAAAGCACGAGGGCAATAATTTCCTACTCTCCCTTTAGTGTCCATAGCCTTGTTCGGATACAATTTTCGGGTGGGACACTGATTTTTTTTAATTTTTAATTTTAAACGCTTAGTGTTGCAATTCATCTTTAAAATGAATATATATCAACATATATAAGACATTTTAAGCGAGGTAAAAATGATGTTGAAAATGGTTAGAAATCATGGTTTGTGAAGGAGGAAGAAAAATTGTTTGATAGACATATTAGAGTGTTATTTCTAGCTTGTAAATATGATAATACATGTTGTTAATTAAAAAAGAAATAATGCAAAAAGCCCATTTAATAGATACATGGACCTGATCGATTGGAACATTTGTTCTTCATGTGTCCGGATTCCTACATATAGAACATAATTTCAGTTGTCTGGTTCTTCTTGATGTTCGACCAAATTCTCGTCACCAAAAATTCGGGTTGACCGTGGACGACCGATTTTTTTCGTCGTAGTGCATAATTTGGCCTTATTATAGGTTCATCATCAGTTTTATCCGGATCTCATTCATTTCCAATGGGAGGAAAATTGTATTCGTAAACCTTGAATAGTTTTCTAGTTAGTAAACCCGATCAACGAATATCATGTATGGTATCCGAAAAGAATAAGCAGTAGCAATGGTATGCGTTGTGTTATATGCCTTCCAATGGCCTCACAAATTCTGATATACGGAATAATGACATTTCGTAAGAAAAGCATATGCCACTCATCGCGTTGGAATGGTGCTGTAATGTTTGCAATTTTTTGAGAACTCTGGGTGGATTTGGTGGCCACCTGTCATCCAGTCAGTAGCTTGCCTTCACAAGGTTGCGAAAAGGATTGTCAGTCGATAATATGTTGCTTTGACAACGGACGTGATAGACAAATGGCTCACTCCTTTTAGTGATGAATTTATTGCCTCAACCAAGTTCATTGACATGTGACCATGCCATCTGCCCCCATCAAACGATCAAATTCATTTCTCCTTTGGGATTCTATCATGGTAGTTAAAGCCCTCAGAATTCACATGTCTCAGTTCCTGCATCAAGTCCTCAAACTCACGTACAGACTGTGTGTAACCTATCAATAAAAAGTGGAACAATTAATTTGAAATAAGTTTTGTAAAGATACGGTAAACCAAAAAGGGTGAAATGCATACCCATTCGAAACACCATTAGAGCTCATCTTGACTCTTGAAATTCTGTAAATAGTTTATGGCAATATGTAATAAACCATACTAGTGATAATTATTAGGGGGTTGGCAGACGAGCCCATCGTTAGCAATTTTAATTGTTTATTGGTAAGTTAGCAATTTTATTTACTCTTTTTACGAATAATTTTAGGACAAAAGAACAAGTTGTGGTTTCATCAAGAACTGCAACATACATCGCTCTGTCACTGAGTTGTGAAAAATATTGACACGATATATACTGAATGTCTCCACAAGAAGTAGAGATGTAATTAGAGGGTTCGTGTATCACGATTAAAGACGATGAACAACCTTTGAAAACTCACAAATTATGTCAAACCACATACATGCACTGCCCAACCTGAATCAAGATCATCGTAACTTGGATGTGCCCGTGCTTTTTGAAGCCTTCATTCCACTGCTCAAATCAATCCACAGATCGTTAAATACTTCCATATCAATTGTTGTAAAGTATGATGATGGCTAGTAATAAGAAATAGGTGTTGTAGCATGTAGAATCATTGTAGCCACGCTGCATTCTTCGTTGTCTTCTTCTTATTGTGGCATGTCAAGGTTTTCTGGTTCTTCATAGAAGGGGCCTAACTCATCACCATTGGATGGGTTTCCCTTTTTTGTTCTTCATTAGAATGATCCCCCTCAAAGTAAATAGTTTAGCCTCGTTTAAATCAAAGTTAGTTGCTAGCTGGTGTTCATTGATCATGAGACGCTCACGAACCGGTTCCCCAAGATCTACATCACCCACACCAATAAAAGAATGTCTCCCCATATGTTTGAGATATTACCTACATAAGAGATATACGTTAAATATCTTCTAGATGATAAATCATCGAACGAGTTAAATGTGGATTGTTGCATTGGTGGAATGTTCAAGTTAAACTCTGATCTAGCAACGCAAGAATGCTTGAAATCAAATACGATGATGCACCCAAATCGTTATGTGTACCACGTGTGCTTAACAAATTGAAGTTGTTTCTCAAAGTTACTGTCGGACTGTCAACAGTTAGATCAAATTCGAACTCTGCTCGTCTACAACTTAGCACATTGATACCATCATCAGTATCAGAAAACAATGCATACAACTCCGTCGGCCCTCCAAATGAATATTGAAAGTGAGCGTTGAATATCATATTCACATCACCATTGTCCTCAATGGTGTATATTGTATACGTTAATGGTTCTAACGACGTCGGTAGTCGATACTTCAAGGGTACAATTTTGTACCGTGAGAATGTGAGCCATTTTTCTTCACTTTCTTCATCAACTTGTTATATGTTAACTTAGTTGGTAGCATTATTGTCACAGTGTTTGCGGACTAAAACATGACACCGAAAGAAACATCACCATCATTTCTCCATCGTAAAATACCAAAGCAGTAAGCTCTCCATCCTCGACATTTTAGTTGAGTTGTTGCCCAATAATATTGAATTGCGGTTGTTTTTATTTCAAGAACCTCACGAGTTGGAAGACTCGATTTCCAAATAACGCGGGTTGTAGGGTGCGAGATCCTGATATCTTGCATTTTGCAAG